>NC_085973.1:16754332-17062120 GCF_910591565.1 Cydia splendana
TAACCCTAACAGGTGACAGGGTCAATGAACTTACTTGTAAACAATCAGTATTCGACAGGAAATTATGCTAATTTGTTGCCATCTAACCATTTTTAGGTCTGCTTACAGCACGGTAAGAATCATTGCAGGATTTTCGCTTTCTTAGTGGTTCCACTTGTTCAATACTTGAATGAAATAGTTATGTTATTCCTTAATATTAATAATACTAACCACAACATTGTTTACAACGACAGTTCAAATGGTGACATTGACAACCACTCAAAAGTACGCAATCGTCTTATAAATATCTCTGGTTTCCTTGACTGATAAAAAGGTTTTAGTTTCTTAACACGTTTCACAAAATTATTTTCGAATAATTGGAAACTATCTAAAATAATTAAAAATAACAAGTAGGTTGTGTTAGTTGCACCAAATGAACTTGCAAAAATTAAATACTAAGAATAAATCAAGAATAAATACTTCTTCAATACCAAACTAACAAACCTTCTTGCGTGGTAGGAAATAGACGTCTGATGTTTGAAATTAAATTTTCATTGAACTATACTTATTGAATGTCATATTCTTCAAATAAAAATGTTAGATGCTCGTGGCTATTTAAATTTGTGGGGCTGTGTAAAAGATATGGTGTACCAAACCAAACGGAATGTGAAACTGCGGACGAAATGAGACAAAGGCTAATTGGTGCTTTCTGCGGAGGATAAATGACGAAGAGCATACACTATATCGCATGTGCATCGACATACTCGGGTACGGGCTGCGGCGGCGTTGTAATACACGGAGGTACATTTGAACACCGTATGTGAAAAGAAGATAGTATTAAATATTGGAAAAAAGTAATTATCTAAGAAAGTAATAAAATTGTTTGTAATATTTTTGCATGCATTTGATTTATTTGACATTTATGCGTCATTCATACATCATTGCGATACTGTCAACGATCGGAAAAAAGTGTAAAGTCCCGAGCTTTCCCGACGGAGATCCTTAATCTAGCCGTCATGTGCACATGCTATAGGGTTATCACCACAGTTAAAAAGTAGTATTTTTGCAATTTTTATTTTTTACTCAATTAACGATTCTTACCATTACCAATAGTCTCTGTATCACTTAAACGACCTAATACTTCCGGGAAGGATCGTCGTGCCTTTCCACCCTGTATATGTTGCAGTCAAAAGTGTGAACTGGTCAAAAGAACTTTTAACCGACAAAAACAGGCAAGTTTTACCTGAAAATCATACCTATTTCTGGCAGCAGTTTCGTTTTTAGGGCGTAGCAAAAAAAAAAATAACCCTAACCTACCTATTAGCGGAAGGTGCTGGGGGTGGGATACGGCGTTGCATGAACAAGAGATTTCCTTTGGCAGGATTGGTCCTTAGGACCCAAGGATGGATTTAAGAAGTGGAGCCACCGAGATTTTTGATGTAAATTTTAGGCGGAGGGGCTCTCAACTTGATCTTGATATCTATGTCATTTAAGCTACTAGGCCAGGTTTGGTATCGTTTTCGTATAAATCGGGGATGCCGAATTCATTTATGATATCATAATGACACCATTCCGAAGTAAAAACACATAAAATATGAAAAAAAAAAACTTATTTTTAAATTCCTCTTCACGCCTAAACCGCTAAACCAATTTAGTTAAAATTTGGTACATAGATAGTTTCAGTCTCAGGGAATAACATAGCATACTTTTAATCTCAATAATCATCCCTCAAGGGTGTGAAAAGGAAGGTGGAAATTTGTATGGGGATCCAATAACCGCTGAACCGATTTAGATAAAATTTGGAATATAGATATTTTGAGGCCCGGGGAAGAACATAGGATACTTTTTATTCAAAAAAAAAAAAACTCTTAAAAGTGAAAAGGAAGGTGTAAGATTGCATGGGAAATCAATAACGGCTGAACCGATTTAGATGAAATCTATGTCTACATATTTGATTTAGTTGAAAATTATACTAAACTTGACATAGAACCTATACTTAAAAAAATATTAACCTCAGACGTCACCGATCCTTAAAACCCCCCCACCCCCCACCTGCATCAAAAATCTGGGTGGCTCCACTTCTTAAATACATTTTAGGAACACAAAGATTGATTCTACCAAAGGAAATCTCTTATTCAGTGAACGCCGTATTTGACCTTTTTATGGCTTGAGCACACTCCACTATATCTCTGGGAACAGTTTCGTATTTTGGGCGTAGCAAAAAAAAATAACCCTAACCTACCTATCTCTGGGAGTACTTTTGACTGATAGTAACAGTCACAATTACTATTAACCAATGATTTTCAGGTAAAACTACTTTTGACCAACATGCTCAGTGAAAAGCAGTTTTGCCTGTTTTTGTCGGTTAAAAGTTCTTTTGACCAGTTCACACTTTTGACTGCGACATAATTATACAGTGGTATTACTAAAAGAAATTAATAACTAGCTTAATTATATGAAAATACACTTACTGTAAAAAAATGGCAGATAAGAAGATTGACTTAACCCTTTATCACATAGGTAGGTAATGTAGGTCAGAAACAACATAAATTTTGGTAATAATCTTTGTATATTTTTCATAACAGAATCATTAGAACATTTATTTTACATGTAGCTTGAATTGAACTCACAACCTTGCCATTTTGTGAGCGCTTGAAAGTGTCATTTTCTTAGACATCATACTTTTCCTTTTTCGCCAAATTCAAAACGACAAAATGAGCCTGCAATTATTTCGTCCCTCAAATCTTACACTTTCGTTTGTCTCGATTAGTCGTACGAGCGTAGGCATCGGGGGCAGCTAACGCACGACTTACAACTCATCTGGGACGAATATAATTGTCAGAATAATCGGAAGAAAACAAGAGTCGGTCACGACTGTTTTAAAAGAGTCATTTTACTTGACATTAACATCATCGTTTTCGATTTCAATGTCATTGTCTTGGAGGATATAAACAAACGCAGTAGCCATTAACAGGCGTTCCCGTCTGTCGAAACTCTATGACTAATGGTCTTACACACACACAGTAGAATTGTGGAGGGAAAAAATTCAATAAGCACTTTTACTATAGAATTGTTGATGAGAGTTAGAGTTTTTCACGAAGACTACTTGTAGGATAAAACCTACCTTTTTAAAAGTCAAAAAAGGGTCAAGTAGATTGCGACGGCTGATCGTGAATTTATTAAATTAATTAAATTATGCCGATCCGCTATACTTACAAGCTATATGCATTACGTTTTTCAGTCTCGTAATAAAGAAAGAATATATTTAACATTATTTTATAGAGTCGGACCAAGAATAGTCTGCAGCGGATTTGATAGCCCACGCAGTGCTAGTGTCATTTATACGTCATAATTTCATAGAAGTTTGACGTTTAAAATAACACTTCCACTGCGTGGGCTATCAAATCCGCTGCAGACTATTCTTGGTGCAATTGCAGAGTGTTTTGAATACTAAAACGTAACTTTGTGTACTTGCAGCTCCTAAGTGTAGTTTTTGCATCGAAACAAAGAAATAAGAAATCAGTATTTTTTGCAATTCGGGGTGGTCCCATAGTAAAGTTATTAGAGTCATCTAATAAACAATTTGTGCACTGCGATGCACCAACGCGACACAATCTCAGTGGCCTCTGCACCGGCCCGCTTTCTAAGGATCACGACTGCACAATGGAAACATAAATATTAAACTTCCCAAGATATCATTATGTACGTGAGGGTTATAAAAGATGTTTAAATTATGATATAAATTGATCGTGTGGCCGCAGATTGTGATAGATTCGTCTCTACCCGCCATTGTATCCACTTAGAAACAAATGACAATATTATAGAAAGCTATACCTAAGAGTACCTACGTCTAAGCTAATTTTGCACGGACTTAAATAGATCAGAGTGAGAGAGTGTTATTTATTATAAATTTTCATATAAATTTGACATTTATGTTGATTGAGTTGTTGACATGTCCATGTTTTGTCATTGTAAATTAAATACCATGCAGAGTTAGCCTGGTTCGACTCTAGTATCATCAATGTACTATTATTAGGTCATTACCTATGAAATTGGCGTTTTGTTCGGAGAATTTCAACGAAACACGAATTTCCATACAATTAATTTTGCGGATATTTTTTTGATGGCTAATTCAAACCAAACAAAATTTTTCCAGTAATTTTTGACACCTTTAAGGTATGTTTTCAATATCTCCATTTCTTGAAAATTGGTACCATTAGAAAAATATAAGTAATTTTAATACTCGAACCGACAGCACATGAAAAGACCTATTTTCAAGGCTTAATTCTGAACACTTAACAATAAAAAATAACAATTAATTGTATGTAAAATCGTTGTTTATTGAGTGCACTGTAGTTTTATTGTAATTGTGTATGTACTTTTGTAAAAAAAAAAAAACTAGGATCAGACTTATATCTATGAACAAAAACGCCAATTTCATAGGTAAGGACCTAATATATGTAGTTATTCAAATGTTTTACGGAATCTTTTGTTTATGGTTATGTTATTGAGTAATTTCTCTTTTTGAACATAAAAATTACCATAAAATTATATGGTTAGCCATTTCATGTTGTTTCCGCATAATAAAAGGTATATCAGTAGGTACCTCTATTGTAAATTTTATTCGATAACGTGACGTGACGTACGCATTTGCGTTAAGTTTCATTTGAGTTTCCAAAAAGTCCCGCTTGGCGCTGTTCAAAATCCCATACAAAATGAAACCTAACGCAAACGCTTACGACCGTCACGCAATCGAATAAAATTGACAGTAGGGGTTCAGTGAAGATCTCGAGAGATAATAATAGTTACCTACATAATTCTTCTAAAAGATGTAATAATGTAATGATTATAGCCTATAAAATTTGTCATATATTAATTTCATTTAAGTCCAAACCAACTTAAAAACACTTTTCCAAATCAAACATATGTATTTTCTGATATTTCAAAACTATTATTGCCATTGGTATATAGTTAACTAATGTTGCATAATTTTTCTAGTTACCTACATAAGATAAAATATCGACGCTTAAGAATCAATACTGTCTAAAGTAACAAAAATACAAGTTTTCAGGAAGCGTAAAAACGATTTAAAAATTTGAATTTCAAATTATTGAAAATATTGACAGACGATTAAAATGAACGTAATACGTATTTTTTTATCATTTTAATCGTCTTTCAATATTTTCAATAATATGAAATTCAAATTTTTTAATCGTTTTTACGCTTCCTGGAAACTTGTATGTATTTTTGTTACTTAGACAGTATTGATTCTTAAGCGTCTATATAACACTTTAAACTCTCGCGTTTTGTACTCATATTTAATCACACAAACGGGTCTACGGGTATATCGCGGTAGACCCGTTTGTGTAATTAAATAAGATAAAATATTTCTTTGGATCTGCGTTTAGCCGTGCAATTTAACCGATTGTATCGTATTCTTCATATTTGGACATTTATGGCTATATATCGTGCGTGTTTAAATGCCCTTCTGTAATTGACCTATTGCTTTCTACCATCCTCGAAAGTGAACTAACCATTCAATTCATAACCTTTATAGGAACGAGATAAGGTCTGCGTTTGTTAAATTTAATGTTCACTCATAAAGGTCTCAGATGCGTATAAAATACATGTTAATTATGTAACTTCAACTTTAAATTACACAAACGTGTAACGATCATTAATTGGAGTATAAAAACTGGACCATATTATTAAGACTCCACTGTCCGTCTGTCTGTCTGTCCGTCTGTCCGTCTGTCTGTCACCAGGCTGTATCTCATGAACCGTGATAGCTAGACAGTTGAAATTTTCAAAGATAATGTATTTCAGTTGCCGCTATAACAACAAATACTAAAAAGTACGGAACCCTCGGTGGGCGAGTCCGACTCGCATTTGTCCGGTTTTTATTATTATTTTAACTATCAGTCCAATTCGAATGTGCAATTGACACAAACCGATATTAATAATTGGAATCATATTTGTAAAGTCACCCGGGCGTTTGGCTCGCATAAGGGGCCCACTGATTAATAGTCCGCCGGACGGTATCGGCCTGTCAGTTGTTCGGAACTGTTAAAATTTTGTTCTAACTGACAGGCCGATACCGTCCGGCGGACTGTTAATCAGTGGGCTACTTAATACAGCGAAATGAACGCACGAATGACACCAAACTGATATGATTCCAATATCATTCTAATATCGGTTGTATATAAGTTGCACGTTCGAATTGGCCTTTTGCGAATTTCGCGACTTAAACATGTAGTTCACATTTACACTTGACAACACCAACAACTATGCAACATGGCTTTCTTTTTACATTTTGACCGATGACATGTCCATGTTCAGTTCAGTTCAGTTCAGTTACTTTATTGGTAAAAATATTTTACAGGTCACACAGGTACATTTGAAAATAGATAATTATTACAATTCTAGATAAAAAATACTACATCAGTCAAAGTTTACAAATCTCTAAATATGATAATAATGATCGTGCAATAATTGTTAATATAGTAAATTTTATAATAATTTATTTCATAAAGTCATCAACAGAATAACATGCTTGGTCTAGAAGTAAACATTTGAGTTTCATGTTTTCTGTTCTATGAGATTATGGGACAATTTACTTTTTTAGCAACTTCAGATTTGGTTCGATGGTAAATAGTTCAATATGAACTATATAATTTTGAAGTGAAAACTTCTTTAGCGGCGCTGTGCACTTTTTGAGGTGGGGAAAAAAATGTTAAACTCGAGACAGCGCAGCGTAACGCGTAACGCGGTACCCTCTGTTTCGTTTTTATTCACCAAAGAACTTTAGTCATAACGTATCATAATCAGGTCAATTATTTAAAATTGGACTTTTATATTAAGCAATAAAATGGCAATAAAGCTCAATGTTCTAATCTTGTACGGGCTGAAATACGAGGATCTCACAGTTACATTCTAACTTTATATCACTCCAATATAATTCAATAAAGCTACCTTGATGAAATCGCTAATAAAAGTGAACTCTAGTACTGGTGAATAAAACTCAAAATATCATGACCAAATATATTTAGATGCGAGGTCTAACAAGGTAACGTTGCAATTTCTATTCGAATTTTAAACAATTAACGCTACAAATTTAAGCTCACTGGCCAGCAATTTCGGAACTAAAGTTTTTCAATAGAAAGGAGGATGGGTCAATTATACATAGTGCTGTTACATTTTGGACTAGTCATTGAGTTTTCACTTCTGTCGGCACTCCCGGAGTGCAACCCGTTTTTTTTTTACGCTACGCTACGCCACGCTAACTTCCTACGTTTAAAACACATCCTGTATGTTTATTTTGTTATGAGAGCTAAATCACTTTTTGCCACAGAAAGTGCGCTTCCATGTACAAAATTATAGTCCTCAACGTAATAAATATTCATGATCGCAATAATTTTCGCCTATCTGCATTTAATTTTGAACCCTGTCAATACCGAAAAAGGTTGTTTTTTGTTTGTTACATAAATGATCAGTGTTGACGTGTGTAGGCCTTGTTTTAGCTATTAGCGGTTAGTATGGATATGTAAAATTAATTAGAATGTTGATAGATGTAATTACGCATGTCGTTATGTTGCGCTCGCGCACAATTCATAACGTCGGCTTAAGTCGCAAACCTCGTAACTCCATTTCAAGGAAATTAGTCATTGCTACCTTGGACAACAATACTTAAAGTCGTAAACCTCGTAACTCCCCGTAGGAGTTCCGAGGTTAGCGACTTAAGCCGACATTAAGTACTTGCGGGAAATGCGCGGTATAACGTGCTATAGTGATGGATGTGCTCTTGGTATGTGAGGAAGACAGTTAGCAATATTTTTATGGTTCCGTATTTTAAGAAACAATATTTATTATGGTTTTAGTCGTGTTTCCATGTGTGTTATAGTTATGTACGATACAAGTGCGAAAAATAGGAAATTCGCAACGAGTGGCGAATTTTAAAACACGACCGAAGGGAAGAGAGAGGGAGGAAGGAAGGGAAATCGACACAAGTTGCGAATTACCTTTTCGCACGTGTATCGTACAATGATTTACAGAATATATGGCCCTTAAAATTTTTGACATACGCACGTATTCTCCTTAACTCGCCCTTGGGCGGTAAAGTAGCATCATAATTATGTACTACAGTACATAATTATGATGCTTACAGTAGTGTAATAGTACATTACGATTCAAGTGCGAAAAGTAGGATATTCGCAACGAGTGGCGATAAATTGAAAGTATTGAAACACGACCGAAGGGAGCGTTTTAAATCGACACGAGTTGTGAATTACAATTGTACAACGTTTTACAGTACAATATGGCCCTTTAAATTTTTGACATACTTAGGCACGTATTGTCCTTAATCCTGCCTTAGGGCGGTAAAGTAGCACCATATATCCTACTCTAAAAGGTTTAACAAGTATCAGTAGCCTTACCACGACAGTGACTGCCTTATCCGTGTCAAACTGGCCCCGTATAGTTGAAACGTACCTACTCATTTATTTGAGACCTATATTTCCGAACAAAATAGAGTGTATGGTATAAACAACGTCGCGATAGTCGCGGCGGCTGCGCCGATGGTAATCTCGTAATGACGGCGACTGAGCTGGTTAAATAATTGCTGCCACCGTTTTACAGCATGGTTTACTAGCTAGGGTCACCACACGGTGGGAATTTTCCTTATATGACGGGAATACGATCTTCCTTCAAAAATTCATGTCATCTATGCACTTCCGCCACAGACCTTTCAAACTAAATGAGGGTTTCCGCGATCGAGATTTTCACTAGACGGCAGCACCGTGACGAGAGGTCTTTTTGACAGCTTCTGTCAAAATCCATCAATAAAAAAAAACATGGTTAAACATGATTGGTGCATTATGACAGCTAGACCTCTCGCCACGGTGCTGTCATCTTGTGAAAATCTCGATCGCGGAAACCCTCATTTAGTTTGAAAGGTCTGTGGCGGAAGTTCAGAGATGATATGAATTTTTGAAGAAAGATCAAATTACTGCAAAATGGTACGCGAAAGTTTGTATGTTTGGATGTTAGTTTCTTCATACAAAAACGACTTGAAATATTTTGAAGAAATGCCGCAATGGGGGTTGCAATTTAGTATGACATTACTGAGGGGGGAGTGAAGGAACATTAGTAGGTACTATACGCGGACGAACTACGGGCATAGTCTAGTACCTACCTACTTAATAATTAAAACACTTAGTTACTTTAATATGCTGGACAGCTGTATTATTGAAATTTGCGCCTTGATTTGATTAGGAATTTTGTTACCAATCAATAATTATGTACCGATGTATGTACGTAAACACTTTATTGTACATAAGACAGGTTAATAAGATACAATTAAACAGAAAGTATACAACATACAAAGGCGAACCATGACAGAAATTATGACAGAAATTAATTTGAGCATTCGACAACCCTACGCCAGAGTTCATCATTGCAGGACGCATTAATGTTAAACAGCTTTCTGAAGAAGTTAAATTTACTATAGATTTGTGTTTCACCCTTTGACCGACAACCTTTCGGTCGTGTTTTAATTTATCGCCACTCGTTGCAAATATCCCATTATTCGCACTTGTATCGTAATGTGCTATTACAGTCATTTGATACAAAATATTTTTTTTCAAAACTTTTAATCTCCAAAGTGTTTCGAAACCCCTAGGCGTCCCTTTAAGGCTTTAGAGGTATCACATAACGAGTATAAAATAGAAAAACTCGGTTGTTGTTAAAATAATTAGTGTAGGGAAATTTCTAGAAACTGCCAGTGCAAAAATAAAATGGGTATTTTTTGCCAATGCGATAAATAAGTACTAACTTATAACGAGTATTACGAGTATAATTATATGCCCTTAAGCGAATGGACAAATTTTTGAAATAGGTACATAATATTATAAAACCTATTTTGGATGGTTTTTTTACGAGATTTGTGGGTTTAAATAAAATTGACCATAACAAGATCTGCCTAAAATAATATGTAATTTTCGTTTTCGCAAAAATTTAAAAAAAAATACTCACCAAAGCAGCCGCTATTCAAAACCACACATTCAATACCACAAAAAGTCACTTTGAAAATCCAAAAACACACACTTATCAAAAACCGATACGTCTGCCCTCAACTCTTGTTGGTATCGCAATGGTTGTTCAACTCCCGAGTCATGCCTTATGCTTTACCGATAACCACACAAAAGAAAGTCAACACTATTTTCAATCAAACAAGGTGTATTTTTCAATGATTATAGATAGCATAGTTCACTTTCCCAGTACTTAAGATATGTGGTTTGTTTTGATACTTTGCATCGAGTATTAATTTTTTTTTAAAGCTTTTGTTGTTGAGTTTGAAAGTGATTTCTTTGGTACAAATAAACTGCGTTTAAGCACGTGGGGTATTGTGCGTTGTTATTTAATTACACGTTGGGCTTAATAGAACAAAAAATGTAATAGGTAATCTATTGATTGAACTTTCACGATGTTCACATACGGCAAATCCCTTTAAGATCAGCGGCGTAACAGCCCATTAGAAACTATGAGGTACTTAAATAAATAATTAAGCCAATTAAATTCCCTTTAGTGAAATTATCAACATGTTTTAATAATTACTATACTTTGTAATAAAACGTCACTTTCAGCGACATTCCGTTTAACATATTTAATCCCATCTTAATATTATATATGCGAAAGTAATTAACTCTGTCTATTTGGTTGTTACCTCTAATGATTATCAATTAACATGAATGGGTCAGTGACTTTTAAAGTATTTTTTTATCGTTACATTTCACTGTTACTACTACATTTTTATGACTAACTAGCTTCTGCCCGCGACTTTGTCTACGTGATGACGATAGATAAAAACTTCCCTAATTTCCCTATATCCTTTCCCGGGTCAGAAATTATCTTAAGACAGATCCTCAAAATAAACCGGATTGTCTGATAGCATTAAAAAACTTGTCATCTAATCTATACTTCACATAGGCATTAGATGATTTACTAGTAAATTCACCGTACATTACATGATTAACTGGTTCATTAGTAATAAATACTGTAATTTATTCAGAGAAACCGTATAACGAATACTCCAAATACTATGTCAATCACTGGAAGCACCCACGACCACATACAAAGTGACAGGTGATTGCATTGCACTGATTTCTTATGCTAATTATGGAAATGTGAAGCGAGAGTATTGGTCTCTATTGGATCTATATTGGTTCTGTTTAAACATTTATTTTAAACATGGGAGATGGGAGTGGTCGGTTACAATATACTTTGGTGTTTGGCAGACTTTCTCAATAAGATACCTAAGCTAACAATTTTTTATTTACCTAACGTTCAGATGTGTCTCCAACGTCTTCCTTCCTTCCAATCTTCCAACCAAGAGGGGAAACTAGACCTTATTGGGATTAGTCTCTCTGGTTTCCTACTTCTTTTATTGAATTGTGGTCCTGGACCCCAAAATTGTTTTCCTGTAATATTCAAATCTTTTTTTTTTATCCAAAACAATTTTAATTCATATATACTTAACTATTTAACAACGTATTGGTTTCGCATCACTAAACTCGTATCTAGAAATAGGATAAATAAACTAGCAGTCGCAGCTTGTTTCTCATGAGATTACCACATATTATAAATCTTATAGGTTTGATAACTTAAACTTACTTTTATTTACATGGCTCCATTCATTCTCTCTCAGTAACTACACTAACTACTTGTAAGAATAATACGTCTCATACCAGTATGTCTTCAATAATGACAGTCTTTAAAGTAATTTCGTCATTATTGTTATCAATCATACAATCATCTGTGGGCGAAGACAAGAAAACCCCGACCGATTGAGGTGTAGTGTACTCATAAGTGTAGTCTTGTCGGTGCGCGAATCCGACTCGCACTTGGCCGGTTACCTTTCTACCACTTATTTCATTACTTTGTCAGTATTTGGTAGTTTATTGATGAACAGTTATAAAAGTTAAAAATAAAACAATATGAATTACTAAAGGTAAAACAATTGGCCGCCGCCGTCAACGGGCAAGATGCCCGTGCAAGAAGATTGGCCGTATTTCCTCACTGAATGGCGATACTTACTTTATTTATTTATTTGATTTATTATGAGATAGTGGCGTATTTGCGGCGTTTGAGGCTTTGAATACTTCCTTGTCTACATAAATACTGCATGTTACCCTTTGCGATCCATATTATTTCGCCTTTCTTTATTGTCTTTGATCCGTCTAACTCTAGGTAAGTTACCCAATTTTGCGGCACCAAGTCTAGGGCTGACGGATTGAGGAGAGTCCGTCTAAACTCTGCCCTGACTTAACAGCCACAAAATGTGGGAATGCCACAACTTTTTTCAGAGGGATTTGATGTTTATGGTGGCACTGCTATCGCTTACCAAGTGGGTGCAAAGTTTGGACTGACTCTAAATGTCGTTTTAGGTCTTTAGTCTATAAATTGCAACTACATCGTGTTATCGGGCACGACCGATGGGAACTTTATTGTAGGTTGTCCGTGAGCTTGAGAACTTGTTGAGCAAAAAACATCGATTCAACTAGGCTATACGACTACAACTTTACTATTGATCTTATTTTGAGATCAGTTGCAATGCATCTCGCTCATACTTATACATTACGGAAGAATTTATTTAGCTCTTTAAGTCTTTGTTATTTATTTTGTTTTGTTATTGTATTCACGTCAATTTGTAGTTTATGTGACTAATTAACATTGACATTATTATTTGCAAGGGCAGACTCTAACCCAAAACGATACTATTAGATTTAAGTAGTCGAGTCGTCAGAAAGATCTGACGGGCAAATCTGTACGTTTATGGCTAGGTATTCTTGGATGCGCTTTAATGTCAAAATATATTCAAAATGGGACAAAAATATAAATTTCGAATGGCGCTTCAGCACCTCGTGCATTATCTTCTATTCCGAGGATGTAATTTGATAGCAATTTGTGCCACGGGCCAATGATTTTGATGATATCTTCACTTAGAAAGTGAATTGAATTTACATCTTTAGCGTAACGAGATTCGTACAATAGTAAGATTTAGCAAATTGCCAGAATGGGCCATCATTTTGGATATCAATTTGTATAAGGTCAATGACCTTTTACATTACCTACTTCAAAAAGGCCATAAAGCTGTGGTTCTCAATTTGTCGGGACCTTTGTTTTCTTTGACGACCGGTCTGGTCTAGTGGATAGTGACCCTGTCTGCTAAGCCGATGGTCCTGGGTTCGAATCCCAGTAAGGGCATTTATTTGTGTGATGAACACTAATATTTGTTCCTGAGTCATGGTTGTTTTCTATGTATATAAGTATGTATTTATCTATACAAGTATGTATATCGTCGCCTAGTACCCATAGTACAAGCTTTGTTTAGTTTGGGGCTAGGTTTGATCTGTGTAAGATGTCCCCTAATATTTATTTATTTATTATTTATTTATTTGTTTCCCGATTTCTCGAATACTTCGAAATTTCGAATGCTGGGCTGATTTCGAAAAGTCTTTGTTTTATTTGTTTATTATCTATCTTTTCGGCGCATCCAAACATGAATCGTGAGGAAACCTGCATACATCTACGAAGGTATTCAAAATGTGTATGTGAAGATCCCAAACCGCATTCGGCTAGCGTGGGGACTATAGCCCAAGCCCTCTCGCGCATGACGTTTACTGTGCCCAGCAGTGGGACGTATATAGGCTGAATTATTTATTATTAATTATTATCTAGTTTCCAGTCTAACACACGTTAGTGAATAGAATCAGGCGTTACTTTGCGGAAATCCATACTAATTAAAACCAAAATATTACTTTGCTAATCCGCGAAAAGGTAACGTGCTAGTCAATCAGTGCTAACCCGTTATACTTACTTGCGTATTTTTACATGCAATTAATATTCCCACCCTCCCACCGCAAAAATAAATACGCAAATAAATATAACAAACCACCACCAAAAGAATAAACCTCGACACGTGTTTCGCCTCTCTACGAGGCATCCTCAGGAGTTGTTGACGGTCTGACGCCCGGCAACGGAATGACCTGTCTAGAATGGTCGGCCATATTTATACCTTGACCACTCCCCCTACCGTGCAAGTGTGAGTGAGATGGAAAAATTCGTAATAACGGCGATGACGCAACATTCAATTGTTCGTTAAGAATCATGCCCCTATTGTTGTACCTAATTATTTCCAGTTGTTCCAGAACACCCAAACGCAATCCCTTTTCGCAAACATGTAAAATATCAAAAGAATGATTCTCAGATAAAGTGTGACCTGTATCTAATAAGTGCTTTGCAAAATTGGACTTCTCTGGATGGTTATGTCTATATGACGCAACAAAAATATAAAGAGCATGTTGCGTCATATAGACATAACCATCCAGAGAAGTCCAATTTTGCAAAGCACTTATTAGATACAGGTCACACTTTATCTGAGAATCATTCTTTTGATATTTTACATGTTTGCGAAAAGGGATTGCGTTTGGGTGTTCTGGAACAACTGGAAATAATTAGGTACAACAATAGGGGCATGATTCTTAACGAACAATTGAATGTTGCGTCATCGCCGTTATTACGAATTTTTCCATCTCACTCACACTTGCACGGTAGGGGGAGTGGTCAAGGTATAAATATGGCCGACCATTCTAGACAGGTCATTCCGTTGCCGGGCGTCAGACCGTCAACAACTCCTGAGGATGCCTCGTAGAGAGGCGAAACACGTGTCGAGGTTTATTCTTTTGGTGGTGGTTTGTTATATTTATTTGCGTATTTATTTTTGCGGTGGGAGGGTGGGAATATTAATTGCATGTAAAAATACGCAAGTAAGTATAACGGGTTAGCACTGATTGACTAGCACGTTACCTTTTCGCGGATTAGCAAAGTAATATTTTGGTTTTAATTACTAACACACGTTGTCGGTTAATTAATTGTATCCTCAAGAAGGTCCTTTTTTATAGAAATTTCCATATAAAGTGAGCCGTATTTATTGCTCTTTAGTATAGTTTCGCATAGCAGGTACAGCGACAGGCAAGCGTGTTCTGAATCTGATTATGGAGAATTTACTTTCTATGGTTCTGTATGCCGCGCGCGTTGCATTTAATTGTGCACTATCTAATCCTGTGTCCTGTCAGTTGCATGCCTAGTTTTCTTTGCAACTTTTCTAAGTTAATTAAGATGTTTAGGTATTTACCGTATTGGTGAAAGCTGATAAGCAAAAAGTAAAAAAAAAAAACTTTTACACTAACCGACGGATGACGGGTTATAACGTAAATAGGTGCTTACAATGCATAGACTGCTAAAATTAAAACTCTTCTTGTTTGGGTAAAAGACAAGACCCTGTCTTCATAATGAGCTAAAGGATGACTCACGCTAGACCGGCACGGGCCGGGGCCAGACCGGAGCTTCAGGCGCTTCCTTTTCTATGGAAAACACCACGTGATCACCGATCAGCCGTCATAGAAATTTACATTTCGGACACCTCGGCCCGGGCACGGCCCGGTCTTGCGTGAGTCCTCCTTCAAAGCTTATAAACAAATCCCGTACGCTTGTTTACCAAATGTAAAAAGCCGTAGTAATTATGTTTCTCGTAACAGGTGGCAGTGAGAAAACAACGAGTCTGTTCATGATAGTGTACGTGACGACAATGTAGGGCGAGATCCGTGTTATAGATACGATACACACGGCCGGAAAGAGGATTGTTATTAAAGAGCTACCGCCTATGATTAATTACAAATCAGACAGGAAGCCAATAAAGTAAAATTTGGTAAAAAGCTGCGTAGTTACCTCGTAAATCGCGTTTAGTAATTGTTGAGCATTATTAGTAATGATAGATGTAAACTATTTTGTAATATAAGAGAGTAGAGACTGCACGATCCCACAGTCAAACCGTGTAAACTGTTTTGTGGGACACTGTACTTGTATAAGCTGTATATTTTTATTTTAATAAATAAATAAATAAAATAAATAAATAAATAAACAAGGAGAAAACGTCATAAAAATTTGAAATATTCATATTTCTATTCAAGCAAAAAAAATATTCTGGTCTGGACTGATAAAAAAATCTTACAGATATAATCGAGATGTAGACGGTTTAGAAATGGTGTGAGGATGGAGTATCATGCTTTTTTTGGAAAAAGGTAAGCATTTGACCACAATCTCACCTAATTTTATTTTTATTTTTATTTTATTTTATTTTATTTATTTAAACAAAATGTATACAGTCTGACAGTATAAACCAAATCACTGTACAATTTAGAGTTAACTTATACGCTACGGTACAGGTAATGGTAGTGACGCAGCCTAGGACGGAGCATGCTTAACTAATATGTCCATTCACTCTCGATCCTCGCTCAATTTTACCAGGATTGTACTTACCTACTTATGACTTCTTTGATGAACGAAAAAAAAAATCAAATCAAATGCCGCTCTACTGGTATTTTTGAAATCTTGTTACGCCCTTTCATAGGTAATTATTTCCATAGTTTTTGCAGCAAGCAAGTGGAATATACAGAAAACTCAAAAGTTCACTGTAGGCTTTTGTCGACTGTCTGTCAGCCTGTCCATGTGTCACTACTGCTTACGGATTAGATGCGTCGTCATCGTTTTAAATTATATTGAGAGATACTAACTCAAATGAGACACAATTTCTAACCATCAGAGCTGAGTCCACAATAACTTCTTATAAGCTGTTATTCAACCGGCATTTTAACTCTTAACTAGTCTGTCAAGTTAACTTTGACATTATGTAAGTAATTTAAGTTTTTAGGGTTCCGTACCCAAAGGGTAAAAACGGAATCCTAAAAACTTAAATTACTAGACCGCCTGTCCGTCTGTCCGTATGTCCGTCTGTCCGTCTGTCCGTCTGTCCGTCTGTCCGTCTGTCCGTCTGTCCGTCTGTCCGTCTGTCCGTCTGTCCGTCTGTCCGTCTGTCCGTCTGTCCGTCTGTCCGTCTGTCCGTCTGTCCGTATGTCCGTCTGTCCGTCTGTCCGTCTGTCCGTCTGTCCGTCTGTCCGTCTGTCCGTCTGTCCGTCTGTCCGTCTGTCCGTCTGTCCGTCTGTCCGTCTGTCCGTCTGTCCGTCTGTCCGTCTGTCCGTCTGTCCGTCTGTCCGTCTGTCCGTCTGTCCGTCTGTCCGTCTGTCCGTCTGTCCGTCTGTCCGTCTGTCCGTCTGTCCGTCTGTCCGTCTGTCCGTCTGTCCGTCTGTCCGTCTGTCCGTCTGTCCGTCTGTCCGTCTGTCCGTCTGTCCGTCTGTCCGTCTGTCCGTCTGTCCGTCTGTCCGTCTGTCCGTCTGTCCGTCTGTCCGTCTGTCCGTCTGTCCGTCTGTCCGTCTGTCCGTCTGTCCGTCTGTCCGTCTGTCCGTCTGTCCGTCTGTCCGTCTGTCCGTCTGTCCGTCTGTCCGTCTGTCCGTCTGTCCGTCTGTCCGTCTGTCCGTCTGTCCGTCTGTCCGTCTGTCCGTCTGTCCGTCTGTCCGTCTGTCCGTCTGTCCGTCTGTCCGTCTGTCCGTCTGTCCGTCTGTCCGTCTGTCCGTCTGTCCGTCTGTCCGTCTGTCCGTCTGTCCGTCTGTCCGTCTGTCCGTCTGTCCGTCTGTCCGTCTGTCCGTCTGTCCGTCTGTCCGTCTGTCCGTCTGTCCGTCTGTCCGTCTGTCCGTCTGTCCGTCTGTCCGACTGTCCGTCTGTCCGTCTGTCCGTCTGTCCGTCTGTCCGTCTGTCCGTCAGTCCGTCCGTCCGTCTGTCCGTCCGTCCGTCCGTCCGTCTGTCTGTTTTCAGTTGAAATTTTCACAGATGATGTATTTCTGTTGCCGCTATAACAACAAATACTAAAAACAGAATATAATAAATATTTTTGTGGGGGTCCCATACAAACGTGATAATTTTGCCGTTTTTTGCTTAATGGTACGGAACCCTTCGTGCGCGAGTCTGACTGCCACTTGTCGTAGATAGAAATGCTGATTAGCTACGAAGGTTAGGAATTTGACGTGACTGTATGTTTTTCATTGTAATACAGATTGTTATCATACAATCTTTTCATACCATACCAATTAACCTTTGGGTCTCTTCTCTAATTTAAGGGCAATATAAACACTCGAATCATGCAGCATGGTCCCTACGATGATACGCGATTATACAGGCCAGTTGTAAATGTAATGTTGTAGTTGTAATTTATGAAATTGTAAGTCAGATGCCACATTTATAATGCAATGGGATTATAGTGAAAGTCGTGTGACATTGACATAGGTAGGATGCTACCTTCTACCTTACATATTCAGCCTTTAATGTGCTTTTGGGTTATTATTCTTATTATATGGATAATTTAGCTTATTCGTTCCCTGTGATCCCAGCTCAGCTCACACAAGGCAGAAACTTAAGGTAAAATACAAATCGAATAGGTATTAACATATATATATGTTGCCAACGCAATAGCTCTCAAAAAGTAAGTAGCGGTACCTAGATTAACAAGCCTCGCGCAACTAGGTAAAAACTAAATAAGTTTTATTGAAATTTTATTTTTTGTACCTATCAAAAAAACTTTTATTGAAAACTGTACTTTTTTCAAAGTAATCGAGACTATTCTACCAAACCCAAACTCAGGTTGCGTCTTTTTATCACCTAAGGTCATGCAGTATGGCTAATTCCGTCATAGGGACTATTCCATCCACTTTCGTTTTTCTCGAACAACGTACTAAATTGATAATTTCATCGTCAAAGCAGTTGCTTATTGTTTCAGCAATAAAAAGCATTTTTTTTCCTACGATTGAAAATCAAACTAAATATTCGCTCGTGGACGGAATATAGGCCCTATGACGGAATTAGCCACATTGACCTTAATTGTTATTGGTCATACCTTCGGTCACCATCATCAGATCAGCTCAATTTCGTCATTATTGCACTGTCACTACTATAGTTTCTACGTAAGTCCATAATTAATTTTTCTTATCTCATGATTCAAATTATTAAAATATGCTTTCAATGGATACAGATAAGTATAACTTTCCGCTTCGCACACTCGTTGATCTTAACAAATCTTAATAAGATGATTAATTTCTCAATTAATTAACTGACTTTATAACATAGTAGCTTCAATTAGATTGATATGTATGTTGATAGCTTATCTTAATCAACTGCGATACTATGTCCGATTTGCATGGTTGTTAAAGCAAAAGCAATATAATTCGAAATGAAATTTAGACTCAATTACCTTGAAGTTAAGGTTGAATGTGGCTTGGTTGTATTTTCTTACTTGGGATATTTTTTCTATTTTATTGCGAAATTGCACATGCAGTCACGAAATAACTTTCTTGTTATAGCTAGCTACCAGAGTCTGTCGTAATAATTTATAATAGCAGATTTTAATATACTTAGTTCTATTTCCTGAACTAGATCTCAAATTATATGACAATACAAAATTATTTTAGAAAACATTGAAAACCCATTGAAATATAATTACTTAGTGTTCATTCTGCCATCTAACGGCAAAGACTGACGAACAACAAACATCACGTAATTACGCGACTCAACTTGACGGTAGCTTGGCAGATAACCAAAAACTTCTGCTACTCCTCCCTAGATGGCGTTGTAAACATAAATTTGTTTTATAAGATTGTCTTTCTTCTGAAATAGTTACATAATTTTGTGTAAGATGGCAGGATTAAGTATACATATTATTTTCGAATAATTACTATACTGGCTCATTCAAATTATCATTTTGTACCTGTTTTTCGAATGTTCGAATGGTCTTACTTTGGTAAAATAAATTATACAACCCAAAAGCTGTAGTTTTTTAGGCTCCTGATATTTCTAGCACGTAGGGAACGTGCTAGAAATCCTAATAATCCTAATATTATGAAAAATGCACGTGCCAGCATCCTAGCAAAACATACTATTCCTATTTACGGAACGAAACGACAAGTCATCAAATATTTTCCCCACCCAGAGACCCGTAAATGTAGACTGGTTATACGCCGTATTGTAAACTTATTCTATAATCTCTACATATCATTATGCCCAACTTGTTTTGTCTACCAAACAGGTAGACATCCACTAGGATATGGACCGTGATTACCTTTTGTATTGTTTTCGAGCTCCCGATATTTCGACGCAGTTACATGCATATTGTTCACGATGGGTGTCAAAGTTGTATAGGTAGACCGCGCTCGGTCTACCAACATTCATATATCCCGTGAACCATTCAAAACCATTACCAGACAGCTGTTCTTCTATAATATTCTAATTCTCGACTACATAACCAGTTAGGTACAACTAGAATTTTAGGAATGGCGAAGTGGCCAAGTGAAAAGCGTGACTAGAAAAAGAAAACGAGTTTTTAAGTGGTTACCTTGTTTGAAGTTTGTCAGTCAAAATCTAATCAACTGTTTGGTGTTTGACTTAAATCAGCTGTTTGGTAGAGAATAACTGTTCCCTGTTTCTGTTACACATATGATATGATAATAACAATTTTAGACCACCACACACATTTGAAAGGTTAAGCGCCACTTACACCATCTCACTAGCCCGGGGTTAAACCGTTACACCGTTAAACTAGTGTCAAATTGTACTGGTAACCATGGTAACTCCAAGTTATCCCTAAAGTTGCCTAAAGTGTTATTTTTATAGCCAATAGGTACACGACAATGATAGGAAACAAACATTTTAGTAAAAACATAATTCTTTATTATTTACCTCTCTCTGCCTCACAACCCCAAATATTAGTACAGAGAGTTTCGTCATCCCGGCTGTGTATGTAGTAATCGCTCATCTCTCAACGCGTGCCCAATCTCGCTCACATCGGAATCATAGTAAATATTTACTTGTTTGAGCACTTTTTGTGTTGACTCTGATTATATTGTCATTTGTTTCGGGGTACAGGATGTTTCAAAATAGTATGAAGGCATCAAGGCACCCAAGGGGCCCTGCATTCGAGCGCGCGCATATGCGTCCCTATAGGGCTGATTTATGGCCCCTCCACACGATGGCCCAGCGCTGGACCAGCGAGATGACCATGCGATGATTCAGAGCACGCTCTATGGAATGGGCCACGTGTAGAGATGCGTAGGTACGCGCCATCGCTGGCCCACTACCTTTGATGTGCGGTCGAAAAACCGACACCGTGGCCATCCCATCGCCATCCCGCCGCGCCGCGCCAAAAACCATCCGACACCACTACCCTCTCTACACGCTGGACCACCTTTGTGGGCCAGTATAATGGCCCATCGTGTAGAAGAGCTATTAGACGGCGCGTGAACTCACATGCGATTTTAGTTACATTGCGGACTGTTGGTTACAATACAACTGACTTATAACAACCCGCAATGTAATAAAACTCGCATGCGAGTTCTCGCATCGTCTAAATGAGCCCTACGTAGCACTAAACCCGGCTCTTTTAGTAGGTATGGAGACGCTGAAGGTCCCCGGTATTGCAGTGCGTGCCGCATTCCACGTACGTCGGGAGTACCCGACCGACTCTTTCATCATAAGAGCGTTTTCACATTATCCAATCCGATATCGGATGCCGGATACGACCACAAAGAAGTATAAAATTAAAAAGTGCCTTCTTATGTCTATTAATAAAATAGTTTTAAATGTTTATTGTTCAAAAGATAACCTAAAAAGAGTTGTCAACGCGCCTGTGGTATCCGTAATAAAATTGTCCATTCGTCTACAGAAAATCCGTCACTAACATGCAGAGATATTTTCCGTCTTCGTGGGATAAAGTTTGACTTTTCTTAATAATTTGGAGCATCCCGTATACCTCTCCCTAAGTGATAGTTTTGTGAACAACGATTTTGCAAGATAGTTTCGGGGTTATTTGTAAGAAGTTCGATGTGAGGGTATTCTTATGGACTCTTTTAACCCCCTGGCCCCCGGCCAATGTGTAAATACACTTATAGCAAAAAGGTAACATTGCTGACTCGAAAAAAAAGCCTTTCACACAAATACAAAAATCACCAAACTGACGTCCTACAATTTAACTAAAGCAGTTTAGTCAACTTAACTAATTTTGAAGGCTTTGAGCTATCATTTAAGGCCCCGTAGGTTCGTGTTCTACTCTCACTGAGCGTAAACGTGAGCGAAATGGATGTGTGTGAGTGTGAGTGAGGACCGCGGATGTCACGTTTATGAATTTTAATTTATGTGTTTAAAAAAACCGGCCAAGTGCGAGTCAGACTCGCGTTTCTAGGGTTCCGTACATAAGTCCGACTCACGCTTGACTGCACATTTCTAATAGGTTTTCCTGTCATCTACAGGTAAAGAACTATTTTGTGTATTTTTTTTTAATTTTAGACCCAGTAGTTTCGGAAATAAAGGGGGGGAATGGTCATTTTTTGGCTATTTTCTTAAATAACTTCCAGCCTATGTATTTTAAAATTATGAAAGAACATGTCCATCTTTGGGTCACTAATTTACATATGTGTACCAAATTTCAAGTTAATTGGTCCAGTAGTTTCCGAGAAAATAGGCTGTGTCAGACGGACAGACAGACAGACGCACGAGTGATCCTATAAGGGTTCCGCTTTTTCCTTTTGAGGTACGGAACCCTAAAAATAAAAAAGTAATGGCTGCGTTCCCTCAAAAATATAATTGCGCATTTTTATAAGAAATTTTCATAGTATATTGTGTTCTGACACATAAACTATATAAGATTATATAGTTTATCAAATTATCCTTAGAGATGTATAGGGTCTCCAAGAGTCAAAATCCTGTATAATTAACACATTCATTAAGAGAAAAGAAACATACGAGAGCAGAATGAGGCATCTCACTGTCATTAAACTCAAAAATAAAGTTACTAAGTATAATAGCTCGTGTTAGCTTAAACAGACCTACTGCCGTATTCGAACTTCAAGATATTCACAAGAGACGACACGTACTAGATCCATTCTAGATACGTTATAGTTTAGATATCAACTAGTTCTCTTTTGCAGCGCAATTTGGGCAACCAATGTCACTTTTACGTTAGATAGAGTAAGATATCTATTAGATGTGAATACAAAATTGGTTTATAGTGTAAGAATGCTACTAATTCAAATTAAATTTAACTTCCTTTGACAAAAGTTTTAACTTTAAATTCCTCCAACAAAGGATGTGAATATAATTATATTGGACATTTCTGGGCCTAAATAATCGCGTTTAATTCATTTATAAGTCGTTCGGCTTTAATGGACGTTTTATACAAAAATATACAAAAGCATATGGAGTTTCGTGATGACCCGTGGGTTTAATTCTTTTTTTAGAATGAATTTAGCATGTTTAAAGCCCTTAAAGTTGAAATTTTAAGTTAATTCTGCTGATGAAACTGGGGAGATTTGATCCTATATACGAGTGATTTGATCTACCAATATTATAAAAAGAAATCTATCTAGTTCAAGCAATCGCGAGTTTAATAAGGCTGGTATTGGTAATGTGTACTTGACGCGCTCATCATTTAAATAAATAGGTAAACAAATAATGCCCTTGAAGGGACTGAACCCAGGACCACCTGCTTCGTAGGCAGGATCATTACTAACTAGGCTAAAACAAACATAGAGTACAATTCTATAGTACCTATAGTCAAGATATTTTATGACTGAAAAATCATTTTTGGTACAAGCTTTCATCGTCAACTCAAACTGTTTAATGTTCAATTGGAGATAAAAGCTAGCTCATACTACATACTGTGCATTTTATGAAAATGACTTCATACGAACATAACGAACATTGCATTTTAAATAAAAACCTATAAAAATAATACGTTGACGGCTAAACTCAAATGCTTCTAGAGCGGTCCTCCATAATTGAGTAACAGACAGACATTTTTCCCCCGAAAGGGTAACGACAATTAATTACACAGACAATGGCATACATCAGTTCGCATCCGCATTTGAGGACAATGAGTCCCTTCGTGAGCTTTGCGAAGTAAATGTACAAAAAGGTTTAATTCGCGTTGGGTAAAAATTGCCCATTTTAGGGTTTAAAAGTGACGTCAAAGCGTGTTACGTTTTGTGTAGAATTCGTCTGCTTCTGAAGATAACTCAATGAAATAAAGATTATCTAACAGGAGGACTCTGTGTGTTAGTTATTCTCTAAACCGGAATCCTAACACATATATCAATTGATCACATAACATGTTCTCTTAGAACGATCCTCAGGTTTAAATATAAAATATCTACTTTTTCAAGTCAAATTTTAACCTGTACCAAAACTGTAACTTAATAATCAAGAAAAACAAATCCCTGCCCCGTAAATCATATTTACACCAAACTAGTTTTTCCAGTAAATACAATTATCTTACCTGTTCAGCTTCAACCGACACTTAATTTTCCTCCAATCTAAAATTGTAAAACCCACTACAGACCCGCTGAAACGTTTAAGTCTTAAGATTGAGTTAAACCCGTAAGACGCCATTTAATGAACCGTCGAGCCTATCACAACAGGCTTAGAGCAGATTACAGCAATTTCACTTAGCTGAGCCGGGCTTAAATGCAGTGCATGCTAACTTCATTTAGTCTTGTAAGGCAAAACAGTATTATATTCTTTGGGCAAAGCACTTCCCTACTTATTCATCGAGCCCTATAATATATTCATTAAGAAAACTTGTAGCTATATCCTAAAATGCTCATGTAAATGTAAATACAATTACAACTTAAGGAGTCGTTCAAGGAACCATTCTAGGACCCGAAATCTTATTCATCAGGACCAATATTCATTTAGAAAGAGTTGTTCAGCGACAAATAAATTTTGAAATACTCATGTCAATACCTTTCGTTTCATCTACTTACTTGGGCATGGCATTACTGAAGTGAAGTACCTACTAGTATACCTACTGACTTCATTAGTTAATTATATTAAGGCGTAGGTCAAGGAACAATTCTTGGACCCGAAGACTTTTTCTTCTGGCACAATATTCCTTTAGGAAGAAATGCTTCAAGCGTCAAAGGTACTTTAAAATTTATAATTACGCTCCAGTAAATACAGTTTTGACTAAGTTGAGCTGGAGTTTAGGTGCAGAGGACTGACATAATTTACTCAATGAACTATTATTGGACCCGAAATCTTATCCTCATGACACAGCGAAAATACTGCTGTAAATAGAGTTATGACCTAGTTGAGCACGGCTTATGTGCAGTGCAATATGCTGACTTCATTAAGTCATTTAAGTTATTTTAAGACGATCGACGGAGTACGATCGACCAAATACCGCAATATAACGAAAATATGATTGTGGGGAATATATGATTGTGTAAAAAAAACCGACACAACGTTATCAAAGATTTTAGAAAATCAGTTAAAATCCGGAAAGCAACGCCCAGTACTCTAAAGTAAACAATGTTTGAACATAATTACCTCCATTTATGTTCAATTGTCCCGGAATCCATTTTCCTCATTAATTCCCAAATAATGTGGATACTAACATGCAAATTGTAAAAGCTTCAAACTCGTTCAATTTAACTTCATGTTAATCGTAGTTAAAAACTACCAGTACCAACAAAAAGTACTCGTATCACAAACTTCCCTGTATCGTAAATTGAATCGCCTGAATACATCCCGTGAAAATTTTACGTACTTCAAATAGATTTCATCATAACGTGTGATTTATTCCGGCTTACAAGGGAAAAGCTGCTTTATTCCGCCGCAATTAAGCTTCAAAATTAGCATAGCGTTAAAATGCACGGATGAGCTGAAGTGATTTATTACGCAGCATGGGAATATAGGTCTTATCATGTTGGTTTAAGATATGAAATGGGGTTTGTAATATGAGTAAAGGAAACGCAAGTAGTGGCCGGGGCTGGAAAGAGTCGGTCTCGAATAATCGATAGCTGACGTCTGGCTTCCCCCCGCGCAGGTGGTTTCCCTTCTCTCGTCGCGAATTAGGCTGGAGTTTCTTTGGTGACGGTTAGGAGTATGACGATTTTTCAGTGCGATTTTAAAACGCAATACCTACATACATTAGTCGCTTTTTACAATCCCGATGGTAAGCTATTCTTCGGACACTAATGAACTCAAAAAGTACATAGATTAGATTAGGTATATAGTACTACGTAACGTACATTAGGAACGTACTCAATTAATATTAGGTAAGACTGACGAAAAAACTTAAATCATAACATAATGTTCAAACAAACGTTCACGTAGGTGGTATCGTTGCGTAATAGTTGATGAGTTGTTTTGACTGGCAAGGTGGAAGTCTACAGGTAAGAAGCCAACAGAATGCTGACAGATTCAAAATTGACGAACGATCGTTCAGGAAAAAGCATTGAAAAAGAGTCAGATAATAACGACACGTTAAGGTATTGCGACCTCTTCTGACCAGCTGACAAAGAGACAACATTGAAAGGAAACCGCTACCGCTGCGTTAGCCCAAGTGATTCCACTACGAGTTGGAAGTCCTGGCTAACATAACTTTTAAACTTACTTGCCAATGTTTGGGCTTCAAGCGTTTCCAGATGACTGAATGTTAGTAGTAGAAGTAGTAGTAGTAGTAGCAGCAGTTGGTAGTTAGTTAATAGTAGTTTACATGTGAAAGAGGGCGTCAAAATTCGCACACCCAAACGCGATTATTGTTTTATGATTGTTATTTACTGAATTTCTTCTCAAAAGCTTGACAAGATCAGTTCGAAATAGAAACGCTTTAAGTTTGCAAAAGACGTCAATTGGATGAAACGTTTTCTCCTTTGAGGGTTTGCTTTCCCTTGCTAGATGACATTACCTTTTTATTTCGGTTTCATATTGTTTAGATTGCGGAATTTCGACGACGACGACAAAATATGCCATGCGGTAAATGGACGTTTCAAAAAATGCTCCATTGATTTGCTGCAGGTGATTAAAGCACACTAGATAAAGGTGGCAAGAGAGAGACAGAGGGTATCAGGTAGTACGAGGATTAAAACAAACGTAATACATGTAAGCGAGAAATTATGTAATCGAGAAGTTGACGTGAAAAGAGAGTAAATAAAATAAATTAATTAAAAATTAAAAAACACGACTGCGAAAAAGCGAACTGAAAAGACAAAAATAATTTTTAGTTGTGTTAGTTACTCAACTTAATGAATGTAAAAAAATATTAGAATATGAGTGTTTAGTGAAGGTTATAAACAACAAACGCAAAAGTTTTATGCTCATTTAGGATCGTGACTGTACCTGTGTATTTTATTTCAATTGCAGTCGGGGACCTTTTAAATGGGAAAATGTCAATACATCAAGGTCCCCGACTGCAATTGAAATAAAATACACAGGTACAGTCACGATCCTAAATGAGCATAAAACTTTTGCGTTTGTTGTTTATAACCTTCACTAAACACTCATATTCTAATCATTTTTTACATTCATTAAGTTGAGTAACTAACACAACTAAAAATTATTTTTGTCTTTTCAGTTCGCTTTTTCGCAGTCGTGTTTTTTAATTTTTAATTAATTTATTTTATTTTATAGTTTTTAGAATTTTTACATTCATTAAGTTGAGTAACTAACACAACTAAAAAATATTTTTATCTTTTCAGTTAGCTTTTTCGCAGTCGTGTTTTTTAATTTTTTATTTATTTAATTAATTTTGGGGTCATGATTTCGTTAATAATCATTTGAAGTCACTTTATATTACTTTTGCGAGGGCGTCCTCAGTACAGAAAGGCACGCAGAGCGCCGCATATATCGGGCTACGCCCGACTACTTTGGAACGCGTACAGTGCTCCACGAACGTCGGGCTACGCCCGACGCTTTGAGCAAGAGGGCACTGAAGGCGTCTTGGTAAGGGTACAGCGTGTCACGTATGTGGGCCTACGCCCGACACTTAGTATGAGAGAGTCAAAGGCGCCTGGCTTTGGACCGAGTGCAGCGCGCCACGTACGTCGGGCTACATCCGACTCTTTTACCATTAGGGCGCCGAAGGCGCCCGGCTTTAGAATGCGTACAACGCGCCTCGTACACGCCCGACGCTTTGAGTATGAGGGCGCCGAAGGCGCCCGGCTTTGGTAAGCGTACAGCGTGTCACGTACGTCGGGCTACGCCCGACACTTTTAGTATGAGAATGTTGAGGGGACTGGCTTTGGACCGCGTGCAGCGCGCCACGTACGTCGGGCTACGCCCGACGCTTTGAGTATGAGGCCGGCTTTGGTAATCATACAGCGTGTCACGCTACGCCCGATACTTTTAATATGAGAGAGTCGAAGGCGCCTGGCTTTGGACCGCTTGCAGCGCGCTACGTACATCGGACTACGCCAGAACCTTTAAGTGTGAGGGCGCCGAAGGCGCCCGGCTTTGGTATGCGTACAGCGTGTCACGTACGTCGGACTACGCCCGACGCTTTGAGCAAGAGGGCACTGAAGGCGTCTTGGTAAGGGTACAGCGTGTCACGTATGTGGGCCTACGCCCGACACTTAGTATGAGAGAGTCGAAGGCGCCTGGCTTTGGACCGAGTGCAGCGCGCCACGTACGTCGGGCTACATCCGACTCTTTTACCATTAGGGCGCCGAAGGCGCCCGGCTTTAGAACGCGTATAACGCGCCTCGTACACGCCCGACGCTTTGAGTAAGAGGGCGCCTTCGGCGCCCGACACTTTTAGTATGAGAAAGTAGAAGTCGCCTGGCTTTGGACCGCGCGCAGCGCGCCACGTACGTCGGGCTACGCCCGACTCTTTTAGTATGAGGGCGCCGAAGGCGCCCGGCTTTGGAACGCGTACAGCGCGCCACGTACGTCGGGCTACGCCCGACGCTTTGAGTATGAGGCCGGCTTTGGTAATCATACAGCGTGTCACGCTACACCCAATACTTTTAATATGAGAGATTTGAAGGTGCCTGGCTTTGGACTGCGTGCAGCGCGCCACGTACATCGGGCTACGCCAAAACCTTTAAGTGTGAGGGCGCCGAAGGTATGCGTACAGCGTTACCCGTACGTCGGACTACGCCCGACACTTTTAGTATGAGAAAGTAGAAGTCGCCTGGCCTTGGACCGCGCGCAGTGCGCCACGTATGTACGTCGGGCTACGCCCGACTCTTTTAGTATGAGGGCGCCGAAGGCGCCCGGCTTTGGAACGCGTACAACGCGCCACGTATGTCGGGCTACGGCCGATGCTTTGAGTATGAGGGCGCCAAAGGCGCCCGGCTTTGGTAAGCGTATAGCGTGTCACGTACGTCGGGCTACGCCTGACCCTTTTAGTGTGGGGGCGTCTTTGGCGCCTGGCTTTGGACCGAGTGCATATACTTGGACAAGTTGCAGGAAGCGCACATCTATCTTACGCTCTGAGCCGTAGGCCCTAGGTGGAGCTCACCCTTCGGCCTTAAAAAAAATGTCATCATCATCATAAATGTTAAAATTAAATCAAACCATACGGTTATAATGATACTTTCACGATTTGTTCTGCCAAAGTCGGTGCAGAGTTAGCTTAGACGGACTCTGTATCGTATCGATTAATAAATAGAAGTTATATTTTAAACTTTTCGATTCCATAAGCGCAATTACGAACATGTTTTAAAAACTATGAGTAGTATGTACCTACCTAATATAATATAATTATATTTTCTTATATCAGCGATCAAACCCTTTCCTTTTATTTTAATAAGTATCCCATTCAATAATAATATTTGGTTTTATGAGATTAGCTTCTTTTAACATATTTTGTCAATTCTTACTTTCTCAAAATGAGACTTAAACCCACATGTTGCATATATATTATCAATCGGCTTTCAAAGCCCTTCATTTTGATACCCTACTCGATAGGTTTGCACGATATTTTTTTCTAAAGGTTGCGTAATATGGCGTATTAAGTCCGCCATATTGTTTTTATAATGACGTCACATAGCCTATGTTACCCGGGATGACGTAAGGATTCTAATGATGTATCATACGTCTAAATCGGTTAAGGCATTCAGAAGTTAAGGTGGAATAAAGAAACTCACATACATACAAACATGAACGCTGAAAACAATACACTCTTTTTGTTTGGGCAGTCGTGTAAAAAGGACGTGTCACTTTACATACACTTCATTACAAGAAAGAATAGACATAGGTATGATCAATGTGCCATTTAAAGATAGATGGAAGTTCTATCACATAAACGTCTTTGTTCATATATTTGTAAACTCTTTGGCCTCTTGGAAATATCTAATGGCAACTAATGTACGTGCAAATTTTCATAATCTGTCTTATAGCGACACGTTGCAGCGTTTGTCGCATCTGCAATTTTTAATCGCAATAAAAGAAATCCCGCCTAAATCCCCCACAGACGAGCGCCTAACAAGCTTTGCATCAATGAACCTCCGGGCTACGTGTTGCGCCGTAATTGCCAATTGCGCTTTGTTGGCATTTTTAGGCTTCCATACACAAACATAATTATGTCTGAGATATGCATTTAGAATTGTCAATTGTGCACTGAAACGTGGGAGGTGTCCTTTAAAAACTTTTGTAAAGTAAACAACTTGAAAAATGTCTTCTTTCACAATCACTGTCCTAGTTATCGGTAAGTATGTATCAATAGCGGGTGAGACATAAGTCAAAAGTATCTACTATGCTCTAATAGCTTTACGATGAAAATAGGTACATATTCAAACACAATGTCGTTAAAGTACTTAAGTACCTAATAGTTAGAAAAAAAATAATGCTGTGAAATATTGTATTTCGGGTGCTCTCAGTGAAATGCGCGCACTACACGTAGGTAGTTAAATCAATAGCATGAAGTTAGTACATAATTCATTCATTAACACTCACCCACATTACTAAACATAACGCGTCACACATTTATAGTCAGTAGTCAATGGATAACTTTTTGGCCAGGCTCCCAAACTTAGCTCTCGAAAACTTAGACAATTCACACCCAAAAGAGCTTAACCACCGTTGAAACCTCATCATCATACGCCCTTATTAAGCACCAGGGTTATAAGAAACGGCGTAAGCGACGTAGACTATATAGCGGGATGTGACCTTTATAAAATTGGCAAAATGGGGGGTATTACGGTGAAAATTTCGCGTGTAACGACTTTCCCTATTGGTATTGTTGGTTAACGGGCGAGTAAGCTTTTCCGACGTTAATTCTGACTTTGTAGCAATGTATCTCTGAATACTTGGTTCCAAAAGTCGTTGTACCGTTTGCGTGTAGGTATATGTTAACGGACGATCGTAAAATCAGGCAGTTCATGAAATTCCTAGGCATATCGTGAAAATCATTTTCTTGTTCCCTGACTCGACGGAGTCCCGGTCATATCGGTCATCATCATCATTATCATTCCACGCAAGTCACGCTTGTCGCAGCTTGTTGGTTGATAAACAATAGAACTATGTTCATCCGTCTCTTCTTTAAAATATCCAAAAAGGTATGTATTTGAGTAGCCATCATAAGTCCATCCAAAATAAAGGGTAAGGAAGGCATACCTGACCCGCCGTTCCCGGGCGAGCTGTAAAACTACCCTTGAGAAGTGCTAGGGGAAACTGGTGAAGCCAGAGAATTCATATTTAAAACAGAGGTGACATTCTAAATCATACTTTGTAACGGGTCTGTCGCCAATTATTTTTAAATCTTTATTCATCGCCAACGTTTTGACGCAGTATTTCTTCTAGACCACTTGATTAAACGCGATTTAATCCGGTATTCGTAAATGATAATGTGTAAAAGTAAAATCGTGAATGTTTTAATCAGTTTTTAAATCGCAGATTACAACGGTCTTGTACGCGGATGATGTCCCAGATGTAAATAACCGATAACATTTCTGGCTCTGATACCTAAGTTGGCGAAAAGTTGAGTTTAAACCATGTATGTCACCCAAAATTTACTGATACCCAAATCGCACGCAGTAACAACGCGTTTTAGGATTATCTTCAATAAAAAACATAAGAGTGGATGTGATACATCAAAAGACTTAAATAATTTTCTGCCTTATAGGATGTCTTCTTTGCTCGTTTGTATGTCTATCTGTCTAAACCGTTTTCCAAATCTCTTTGAGTAAACCACCCTTTTCAAACGAATGTCCTATCTACCCTCAACCCCTTAGTCGTCTGCAACCGGTTCTCTTTACGGCCTATTTGCAATATACAGTTTTACAACCGGGCTGTATCCGCTTATTTCCAATTTTATTCACCATTTTTATATCACCTGGCATGCTATTCATATCTACTATCGCTTCAAGCAGGAGAAAAGAAAGTATGACCTTCTATAACTCATAATTATTTTTACTAACTTTATTATTATTAATTTCAAAATTATACAGGTACCTATTAAAAAATATTAGAAAAATGTACTATGTAATCGCTACCCGTACGACACGACATAAACGTCGTAAGCGCCGTAAAATTCATGGCGCTTACGCGTTTAGGTCGCGAGATACACGTCGGAACGTACGTCAGCTGGAACCGGAGTTCTATGGTTTGTTGTCAAAACAACAACTCATGGCGCGAAATATTGATTCTTTGTACCGGTTCTATACGTAGTAATAATAGTTCAATGCTTCCAAAAGGCTCGAACTTGCGACCTTTTGGAACACGGTCCATTCGCTACAAAAAATTGTCACACTGGTTCTTCCGAAGCAATTCCTCGGCGAGCGATTCTAACAGCCGACCTGTCACATATTTCCAGGCGGCAGATGCTGTTGATGATGGAAGATTAAACATGTCTACCTGGAACGTGTTTATGTATCTTTTTCGTTTACGGCGCGTTTTTATTGTCGAGACGAAATTACTTTTCTTTTCGAGAACGTTTACGCCGTACCGTTTCGTTGGGTTTTAACGTGAAACGTCTTTAAAAACGGTCAGAACCACCCTAGTGTAAATTTCATTCGATACCGTGACGAGCGTTCTCGTTTGCGTTATGTCTATTTTTGTATGGGATTTTGAACATCGCGTCAAGCGAAACAATTTCGTACATTGACCCGACATTTCCTATCTCTATCGCACGCGCATAGTTATATTGCTGTCCCGCTTGCACAGTGGCATTGACCGCCGGCATCATCGGTGAGACAGCATAAGCAATATACCTAAATTATGCGCCTGCGACAGAGATGGGAAGTAGCGGGTCAATGTACGAAATTCTTCGTTCTTAGCGTCCTTACTTTAGAACAGCGGTCGGCAACAGGCGACCCGCGAACCTCTCACTTGCGGCCCGCGAGCCCCCTGGCTATTCTGTATGTAATGTTGTAAAACGACAATGTCTGATAAAGTCACACATATTAACAAAGTGCGGTCCGCGTCAACTTTGTTAACTACTATGTGGCCCTTGGCTGATAAAAGGTTGCCGACCGCTACTTAAGGGTTCCTCTACACGATGGGCCAGCGCCGGCCACTCCAAGGGACGCAGCCAGGCCTCCGTCACACGCTCAAGGCCACGCGCTATATGCCTACCGCTCGGCGTATCGTCGACGATACAACCGACAGAGGGCCGCCGAACGCCCGCCTGAACGCTCGCACCGCACGTTTCCCGCGCTTACGCTTCGAAATGCCGAAACCACGTAATTATTGTGCAGTAAATGGGTGTAAAAGTCAAAAAACAAAGGAAAAAGCCTATAATAAAGATTCATCTTTTTATGGCGGGCTAAAGGTCCCACCTGAAACGTTTAATAATTATATTGAAGGGTTAGAAAAAGTATTTTTAAATAATTTTGACGACGTAATAATTAATCGGCCTGGTAGCACAGTATTACAACTTTAAAAACCGTTGATTTTCCGTTGCTTTGCTCCTGAGTATTTATTAAAATTATTTACGCAGTTTAGGATATTTACAACTATAGAATTTAATAACAGAATTCCGAGAAGGGAAAAAAATATAAATCATTATATAAAACTAAAACATATTTGATTGACTAATAAAAAATATGGTTGATCCGCAACATTCGTTTTATTACAATAATAATCATAGGTAGATGCCTACAACCCTAGCGCATTCTTACGATGACGCGTTAGCACGTGACTCGCACGGCGGGCAACACAGTCTCGACTCTTTGTGCGCGTACTTATGGTACATTTCTTCTTGTCCTGAGCAGCAGGTATTATTATTAATGTTTTGTAGGCTATTATAGCGTAGGTATTTTCGCTTTTGTTTGGGAATGAAGTATCTGTTACGTAGTAACTATTTATTAATCTGTGACGCAGCCATGCGGTAGAATGAGATATCAATATCACTTGCTCCCTCTAACACATAAATGCGTCCCTTGGAGTGGCCGGCGCTGGCCCATCGTGTAGAGGAGCCATTAGAAGAAAGAAACCATTACTTGAACACGCTCATTTTGTGGGTAGAAACGAAAAATAGCAATTCCAAGAATTACTCAATTCAAACTCAATTTGTACCAAAACCTTCAGATCTCATGATTTGTATAGAAAGCTAATCCATTTTGTATTTCAAACAATCTTTTTCCTCAATTTTCCTTTGTGTTATTTTTTCGCCCGATTCTGCTAATTTGATTTTGGGCTGAAAAGCAGTTTTTTAATTCATCTTCATTTCGGGGCCTTTGATGTGGTTGTTAAGGAAGATATTTGGTCAACAAACACAGAGTGGGCGGTAGATTTTAATTTCCATTATTAATTTGGTTATCGAAAGTATACATATACATTCTACTGAATGCCTGAGGTTATAAAATGTTTCATTTTAGTTTTATCCTGTAGCGTCCCACGCTTATAACACTAGAACAAATTACTTACCTCTAATGAAATTTGTTCTTTCGTTTTTCTTCGTTCTATTTTAAAACGAAAGTAATTATATTCTATTTTCTAATAGTTCTATTTATATCAGCGTAAATTGTCCAAAGTGTCTAAAGCTTGTTCGTTTATTTTTAGACGAAAAATTTAAAGATATAAGAAACAAAACAGACGAATGACAAATGAGACTAAGTAAGACCATGAGACATTGACAAATACGATTAAGACATATAAAGAGAGAAATATCACAGAAGATGACTAAAGAAAATAATGACAAATAGCGAACAAGACGAATAAAGTACGAGTGACGAATACAGAATGATACGAAATGAGAAATAAACGAATAAGACGACCGATAATGATTCCGATAGATATTCCAGATATAGGTAGGTACGGTTTAGCAATTTTGTATTACATAATGTTACTTGGTAGATATATCGTTTGGCAGAAATGCTTTTCGCGTAATATTATTTGGCAGAAAACCCTAACCTAACCCAATTCTGCCAAATGAATACTTATTGTGCGAAATGACTTTATATTTATAGTCAAGTATTTATATTTATGCGAAAGTATCATTCGACTAAATGTCTTTCTGCAATTCGTGTTCCCGAAGTATATATCTGATAAATAATATTCTGCCAGATGAGGGTAACCCCAGATGTACAGATATTCACACTAAACATAACAACCCTCGGTTTTCGTCAAAGGTTAATTTTGTATCATAAATACACAGCAAAATTATCATAATATCTACACGGCTGTACGCTCTTTTAATTACACACTTACTTTTAAAGCACCTTAAATGATGAAAAAAGTAAAACGCACAAAAAGATCCACTTTATCCCCAGTAGAGATTTTATTTAATCCCGGCGTTGTGTTAAATTGCTAACATCAATTCTCACAATTACTCTGCTTTGTCACAGCTTAGGGGGACAGAAAATTCACTCGTGAATAATTTAGTGGCTATCGTTTATTTTCGTCATAGTCATAGCCATAGCATTTATTGCAACCATAGTTTGAACAGTTCTTATGATTACGCACATTTTGATACATATAGGCTCTGGTAGGGTGTAGCAATTTGAAAAATTGCTACTACACCTTACCTGCGAAGCGGCGCGCTGCATTGCGATTTCGACGCATTGCATTGCCGGGCAGTTTACGGTTGACGGACTCTATAATCTAACAGTAGCGATATTATGCTAATACATGACCGAAAAAAAAATGGCCATATACATTGTTCAGTTGCGAAAATGTCTGCGTAAAAATTGTATTTGTAAGGACAATAGTAGACATTTTTTTTCTCACTTGCGTAAAACTCAACTCGTCGAAACTCGAATCAAGCATCGGGCTTCCTTTGGTGTAGGTACCTACTGAAACATTTAAATATGATTTTACTTCACATAAATCTAATATAATAAAGACAATAGAAAATAGAAGAGGAGTACTAATTGCACATCTGCTACGACACGGCATGTTCCTAAAGAACATCATAGAAGGAAAAATAGAGGGAAAGAGAGGAAGAGGAACACAGATAATAAATTATTTCAACCAAGTAAAAGAAAAGGTTCAGGTCGTGTCATACCAGAAGGTTAAGGAGTTGGCAGAGGACCGGACGAGTTGGAGATTGCTCCACCGACAAGAGCACAGCTCTTAAATATAAAGAAGAGAGAAGAAATCTAATCTTGTGTCACTATTGGACTGTCAACTTTGCCACACATATCAAATAAAGAACGTAGAAAGTGCGCTATCTTTTCTCACTCATATGTGTCCGCGCCAAAAAGTCAGCATATAAATATATTGCGTTAAGGAAATATAGAGCTGGTCTGCTCTACTCCAAGAATGGTTTGCGTCGGAACGAAGGAAATTCTTACCGACATTTCCACTAGATATTTCTTATTTCAGTACAGAGCAATTGATATTTTTCTAAAGGCTTGCTTTGCTTTAAGGGGCCCACTGATTAACAGTCTGCCGGACGGTATCGGCCTGTCAGTTGTTCGGAACTGTCAAAATTTTGTTCTAACTGACAGGCCGATACCGTCCGGCGGACTGTTAATCAGTGGGCCCCTTTAGATTAGAACGTAAGAGCGGAGCGCAATTGGGTATTCTCCTACTAGTCAAATTAGTTTCTTTTTTAGAACTGTCAAAACGATTTGCTGATATGGAATTAGTATGAAACATTACACAATGACGCTGACGTCACGGTCAACTCACCTACTTTTTATATTTCTATCCAATTTATTAAATAAAACTTGCGTTTAAAAGTAACTGCTAACTATGTTATTTTAATAATTATCTGGTGTTTTATTTCACGCATGATGTGAAATAGTTGATTTTAAATACAGTCAAATAGCCTATTTAAATTTTCTATAACATTTTGCTAAAAATGTATTTTTTATTTTTAGGGCTCAAAGCCCATACGAACTGTAAAATAATGTTGACATCACTTGCATTCCATGTCGCTTATTCATTTATTGATGCGCGCGAAGTGCATAGCGAATAATGGAATTCAATATCAACCCAAGATAAGATTTTTAAGATTTGAATCTTACCGTTCTAGACCTTCATATGTTTTTATTCAAGTCTGCGTTGGAATCTTCAGTCTTCACCAACTTTCCAAGGCAAGATATTAGGTCTTCTTGGCTAAAAATAAACCAATAATAATGTTTAGGAAAATTCCATTTAGCCCCCTCCCTACAATAAAACAGGTATTTCAAACATGTCAGGTAATAAACTGGAAAGTCTCGCGCTGCTCGCGTTCCATAGAGCTTGAGATGGATAGACGTGGCACGGCGACAATAGGATTTACAATACATTTTGTTTAGAAACACACATAGTTTTGGGACCCAATATGACGTCATTTGTTTCACCAACGACGTTCAAATGTAGAACCTATTTTATTTTTAACCTGTCTATTAATGTCCATGTATTCGCTCCGTGCATGACTGCGGCGCCGCCCTAGTGGGTGTGGGACATATTGCTTATTTGACAGCTGCCAAATAGTATGAAAATCTCGTCCCACCAAAGTTCATATTTTCACCACCACCGACTTCGCACATGGCCAATACTGTGCCTGTTGATTACCTCTATCTTTATATATTACGTGTGTTTCTTTGCAAACTTGTTTTGAGGTTGTGCAACAAAGAGGATTTGTACTGTATTGTAATGTCCCTGTCTGTCCCTTCCTAACCATAGCACCTGGAATGCTGCAATATTTCCTGGCGGGGGAACGTAATTAATCAAAAACTTTCCGCCCTCGCGTCAGAAATGACGGCACGGCGACACTTTGTACGCTTTCACGTTGTTTGTCTTATTATTTTACAATTCCCCCCGATTTGAGTTTCGGGATTTTGGAAATATTTAAATTCGATTTAGTGCTATGGTATTTTGTTGCATCGCTATATTCTGTTCGCGATTTGTATGAAGCAGAAAATAACCTGACATAGCTGAAGTTTTTAGACGTCTTAGGCACCGATAAGCGATTTTGGGGATAAAAAAATGAATTCAGATATTAAACATTTAACCAATTTCTTAGGATAAAATAGCTCATGGGTTTTAAATAGCCAAAAGAGTAACAATTGTATTAATAATTTTTACCTATTAACGTAACGTAACGTAAACGGAACTTAACCGAGTATAATTAAGTTTTTAAATTACCCCCTACGTTTCCAGGAGCCAAGACACCATTGTTCTCGTGATTTCAACACCTAGTCGAGTTTTTCGAACTACTCGCTATTTTTTTTTGTCTATTAACTTGAATATTTTGCACACTAGGGATTTCACTCGGTCGACACTAGCCGGCGATAGGTATTGGTTGCCGCTTACATTTACTAATAACTGGATTCGCTTGAAATTGCAATGTTTTTTGGTTTCACTGGCTTCTTGCACTTTTCTACGGCGATCTTGAAGGAATTGGCCATGCGATGGCCATGCGTATAACTACGCTCTTGCTGAGATAAGTAGTCTAGTCATCTAGTGATCCTTTATCATACTTGCAACGTATTAAAACATATTTATAACCCTAAGTTAGGGATGAAGTGTGAAACAGTATGGGAGCATTAATATTCGGGAAGTTCGCCCCGCAGGTGCCGCGAACTTGAGATCGGGAAGATCTGGCTATACGCCAGCGGCACTATTCTGGTGGAGATTTATATTTAGGATTTAAAATTAGGCATATTCTGATACTTGTTCATTATTAAACGGCTAAAACAATTTCAATTAAATATTCAGTGTGTCTTTCGAGACGTCGGCCAACAGTTTCGAATAGCCCCTTAGTGTGCCATGTAGCCACCAATTTATTCCCAATAGTCCCAAAGGTGTCTAACCGCCAATTTTCTTCTTCTTTGTTACACTTTTGACAGAGTCGTCGTGGCCATTATGTAGACTTTTGAGCGACTCGTTTAACGACACGTCGCCATTTCTCCCGTGGAGCTGCTTTCCGTGAGCATTCGCTTACTGCGGCCGACACACTGGCTTTGATTTGGCCGGTCCATCTCATTGGCTATCTTCCTCTAGCCCTGTCACCTCCCACTCTTCCTTGCACAACTAGGCGTTCTGCTTTTTAAAAATCCTAAGGATTTCAAATAGTCCCATAGTTTTTAAATAAATCAGATGTGTCGAGATCTCGAGATACATGGTATAGTCTATATTCATCCTTTATTATACTTGCGAATCTTGCAATGTATTAAAACATACTTAATTTGTTCAAGTCCCGGTTTGACGAAGATTATTCTAACAGCTTTAGAAGCAGGGACGAGTCGAAAACTCGAAGCTGAGAAAACCACGCATAATAATATGTGTTATTCTATTACATATAGAACTTGCTACGGATATAAAGTTACCAAGTTACCTGTTATCACGCAACCAATTCTTTGACAACAAAAAAAAAATTAGCAGTTAAAAGAGATCCCTCCAATCTTGTAAACAACTTTTTTTCTCGATGTTTTGTTAATATTCTCGTTAACCGATATCCAATAACATGTAGTATTAAATATCGAGGATATAAAGTGATTAGGTACTTAAATCAACTTACTAGAGCTTCTTGTTATTTTTTGTAACTGTTGCGAAAAAACATTTTGTGGGTATTTTGTATTTAAGCACACAGTACCTAGTAAGGTATATATTTATTTTAATTGTAAAAGACATATTATTATTTATGCGGCATATTCATAAAATGCCATAGGTAGGTATCATGTAAACCACCTAGAAAGTATTTTTTATATATTTTTATTGGCCTACTTTGGTGTCCCACTGCTGGGCAAAGGCCTCCCTAGTAAGTAGTAGTAGTAAAATATATTATTGTACAAAAATAAACATAAAACATGAAAGAACACACATCATTAGTACAAAAAGTAAGTAAGTAGAAAATACATTTTTTTTTGCATCTCGTTCCTAATGAAGTGCCCGCAGTTTGCTCTTATTTTTGTTATTTTTGCTCTTACCCATACCTTTGTCATAAACTTAGCAAGAGAAATATCTGTTTTTTTCCGATATAATAAAGTTTTTTTTTAATAAAACAATGGTGGTGGCAAACAGGAATACGGCCCGCCCGATGGTAAGCGGTAACCGTAGCCCATGGATGCCTGTGACGTCACCAACAGTGATGTTTTACAATTGTCGCACCTGTCACCGTGGTGAAATTGGAGCCAGGTCTGTAAGTGTCTACAAAAAACACAAAGACAACGGAGCAAAGCCAAGTCAGCCCTAATAATTGCATGGAGCAATGCTGAGCCGAACGGAGCCGAGTTTGCCCGAAGGGAGGAGTTTCGCACCCCTGTCTCAGCTCTAGGCTCAAATACAAGGACAACTAACGTAAGTAGGTAGGTTATTATCAGTTTTAGTTAGTTGCTGCATACACTTTTTTTATTTCGCCTATCTGGACAGGCTAAAGCACTAAGCCATATTGCCTTAGGTGCCTAAACGATAGAGCGATGCGATGGGAGAACATTTTTTTTCTTTTGTAGCCCGGGGAGAATCCAAGGAAACTGCCGCTTCCATGCAAGCGTTTTATTGCGTGAAATTGGTTGAAAAGCGGCAAACGGGGCTTTCGGCGAGGATCTGGATCGAAATGTAATTTGGATTTTTAATGGAAAAATGAGTGAATAGATATTATGTTGTACGTTTATTAATATATGCTTAGACGCCAAACATTAAGTATATAATACTATATAATGGTAGTATATTTTAAGTACACGCACCAAAGGAGCATTTTTATTTTTCTTATGTTTAATATTATTATGAACTTACAGTTTATCGTCACAAAATTATGACTCATTCACACCCGGCTTCGCACTGGTTAACTAAACCTTCCTCAAGAATCACTCTATTGTAGGTGAAAACCGCATGAAGATTGGTTTAGTAGTTTTTGAGTTTAACGCGAACAAACACACAAAGAGACAGACGCGGCGAGGGACTTCGTTTTATAAGGTGTAGTGATGACATGTTGAAAGTAGGCAACCATAAGAACCGGGCTTTCTTTGGCGCAGATAGCTTATACATACTCGTATGTATGTCGGCGGCCGATCGTAAGATCAGGCCTCAATTTCACCACGGTGACAGGTGCGACAATTGTAAAATCACTGTTGCTGACGTCACAGGCATCCATGGGCTACGGTTACCACTTACCATCGGGCGGGCCGTATTCCTGTTTGCCACCATCATTGTTTTATTAAAAAAAAACTTTATTATATCGGAAAAAAACAGATATTTCTTTTGCGAAGTTTCTGACAATTGTCAAGATTTAGAGGAATTGTAGGTAATTCTTGACAGGTAAGTAATGAGTTATATGTCGGAATTTCGTGACAATTGTAGTGTTTCTTGTGACAATTGTCATAAACTTAGCAAGAGAAATATCTGTTTTTTTCCGATATAATAAAGTTTTTTTAATAAAACAATGATGGTGGCAAACAGGAATACGGCCCGCCCGATGGTAAGCGGTAACCGTAGCCCATGGATGCATGTGACGTCAGCAACAGTGATGTTTTACAATTGTCGCACCTGTCACCGTGGTGAAATTGGAGCCGGCAGATCGTAATGTTCCTGTGTAATGTTTTGACGATAGTTACATTAAACCAATATATAGGTAGGATAGGTTCGTTAGGTTGCTTCAGATGCCCGAAGGGCAAACTGCCCAGAAATATGAGCCCCGCGTAGCGGGCCTCCGTCGACTCAGGGAACGAGTCAAAGATTTTCACGTTTCATGATATGCCTAGAAATTTCACGATATGCCTGATCTTACGATTGGCCACCGACATGTATATGTAAATCGATCTTCAAGAAGAGTTCATGAAACCAGGATATAAACATAGAAATACTCCAGCTTTTTTAAAACGTTTGTTGAAAAATGGCACTTATTTTACATACCTTATCCATAAAACAGATGCTCCACTCTCCACAAAACAAGCTCGCTATTACACGCTATCAACATTAGTCGTTTAAGAAATATGAGCTAATAAGTCTGGGAGTAAACGCTTCATCTCCGAGACACGTGATGTTGGCGTGATAAATTGTGAGGCTTGACGTGCATAGGGAATAGGGTGAGGTGTGTTCGGGTTATTCCAATAGGAATTTTATGTCAGCAGGGAGTTAGAGTATTAAATAAAGAAGACGACCGCCATAGAACGCCGCGAGAATCGTCAATGGTGTAGATCTGATGACCATTAAATATTATTTTTACATTTTAGTTATTGGCATTGAAATTTGCTATTTATAATTCCAGAATGTAAAATTGGACTTGACTGACCGGCAGTTATATTCACAAAAGTATATTTGAACGATAGTTATAAAGTGTTTTGAGTCCTTAGAAAAGATTAGATATTTTATTGTGTTCCTTAATCTACCTTCAGAAAAAAATAGTGCCACAAACGCCTGATTAAAGATCAGGATCAATAAGTAATTTAAGAAACAATTATCATTGTTAATGTATCCTTTCAGGCGCTAAATATTTTCTGATGTCTTTGCCCTGGGTCTCGAACTTAGAGACAAATTCGAGTTTTAGATATAAATACGATCTGTTTCCGAAATGATGCTGATACGTCAGTGTCAAAGGTGTCATTTTTTCAACCAAAAACGACTTTTTTGACACTGACAGACCAGTATTATATCGGAAACAAATCGAATAACAAAAATTCGAATAAGTAAGCTCGTAAGACAGTTTTCAAGCGGAAGTGGACTACCTGCCCGATTCGAAATTTAAGATACGTGATACATCAATTAATAGATCTAGAAACGATATGGATTAGATTTGTCAGTGTCAAAAGTGACGTTTTTGTTTGAAGAAACGTCACATTTGACACTGACACATCTAATCCATATCGTTTCTAGATCTATTAACAGTACGGTTACCATCAGTTTGTCACTGACATAAACGCCGTCGAGAACGTAATTTATTTTCTATACATCTCGCTCGCACTCGCATATTAGTGCAACCGGGATGTATAGAAAGTAAATTACGTTCTCGACGGCGTTTATGTCAGTGACAAACTGATGGTAACCGTACTGACGTATCTTAAAGTTCGAATCGGGCAGTATATACCTTGTTAACCACCATCGTAATAAAAGACGAAAATCATACAAACTCCGCGTCAGATGTGAGAGACGGAAGCGATATTAATTTCGGTGCGCAGGGCGAGTGAACAATAGCCCAATTGGAAATTATGTTATTGCCGGCCCGGCCTTTCCGCCCTCTTTCCCTCGAGACATTTATCTGAATAGATCTACATTCAGCGAGAATAACCTAGCGAGCGCGGTGATCAAAGTTTCAAATGATGATTATTGATATGAAACTCACTGATGTAAGTAATTTTGTTCTTATTCGCCAATGCGTCTCACTCCCTCCATTCACGTCATAATATGTACGAGCAAACTGTATGTGCGAATGGTAAATTACATCATTTTAATGTCATGTGTACGTTCGAATCTGGGGGCACGGCCGTGCCCCCGGCAAGACGAGACAATAGGCAAAAGGCAGTGCATATCTTTTCTCGGCACATTTCGTCGTATTTTCGAACCCTCGTAGTTTCGGCTTGTTGCTATTAGGTACGTATTGAGTTTGAGAGTATTAGATACCTATTACCTCGGTAGGTACGAATGCATATTTCTTTAATTGGGTTTTCTAGCACACTTACTCAGTAGTCAAAACCCATTGTCTTGTATTTAATATTTATCATGTATGTACCTACGTCCTTTTTATTATTGCTTTATATTGAATTTCATCAAACTTCAAGCTCGTGCTCGTCTTTTTTAATATTTGTTTGCTTAGGAATTTATATCCTGCGATTTGTGTATCAGACAAAAATCATCACCGAAACCGAAATATGCAAATTGCGTTGATCTTTCTCTTTTACTCCAATGAAGGTTTAATTAGCAAATTGCGAACTTCGATTTTCGCGGTTATAGCCCAGTTCAATAGGTTGTTCAAGCAAATAAGAACATAGTAAGAAATAAAAAGCAAAGTTTTTTTCGGTTTAGGTAGTTCTAAATTGAATACTTACAAATTCGTTTATCTTCGAGAAAATAACGTTGGCATGCAAAGTCGCAACGTTTGCGTGGTCTACTTAGATTACAGATATATATCTGTGTCCCCCAACTAGCTAGCATAGCTTTTTGTTAGCAATAACGTGTGCAAACGTTACCTTTGATGCGCGGATTTGTGCTAGATTTAGATTTTCTTGTTTTTCGTTATAAAAGTGGCGGAACTATAATTAATAGTTACGGTTAGGAAGATATGTATTACTTATAATTATAACAGTTGAATAACAGTAGCGCAAAAGGTCATTGGATGCTAAAACCGGTATTTGAAATTACCTACCTATGACTTTAGATTATTGTTAAAAAATAACACTGTGTTATTTTTAGGGTTTCTTACCTCAAAAGGAAAAAACGGAACCCTTATAGGATCACTCTTGCGTATGTATGTCTGTCCGTCTGTCACAGCCTATTTTCTCGGAAACTACTGGACCAATTAAGTTGAAATTTGGTACACATATGTAAATTAATGACCCAAAGATGGAAATGTTTTTTTATAATTTTAAAATACATAGGTTCGAAGTTACTTAAGGAAATAGCCAAAAAATTACCATTCCCCCTCCCTTTATCTCCGAAACTACTGGGTCTAATATTTTGAAAAAAAAATACACAAAATAGTTCTTTACCTATAGATGACAGGAAAACCTATTAGAAATGTGCAGTCAAGCGTGAGTTGGACTTATGTACGGAACCCTAGTTTATAAATAAAATAATTTGCTACTTAAAAAAAAAACGTATACTTACTCAGACAATATTATACAAAATACAACTTTACGATAAAAAAAATAAGATATTGAATTTAAGAAAAGAGTGGGTTGGAAACAACAATGAATTGATTGATATATAATTGATAAATAAAGAATCGCAAGAACGTTCTGTTAACCTTGAAGATATAATAGCAAATATTCGGCCATGACTCACATCGACCCGGTAGCTCAGCGGTTAGAGCATCCCAGCTTAATTTTAGTAGAGGTGGTCGGGGGTTCAAATCCTCCTCGGGTCAGTGTTTTTGTATTATTTTTTTTGTATACCTCGCGTAAAATGATGATTTTTTTGTATCCCTCGCGTAGAATGATGTGAGAGTTTGTTATATGGAGTAGCTCTGTCTCGAAAAATGTTTGTAGACATCTTTTAAAAGTTAAGCATAATTATTAATTTATTTAGAAATGTAACATATCTAAACATGCAATTTTATTTGTTCAGATATTAATAAGTGAATCCGTGGCGCTCTGTTTTATTGAAATTGAAAACGAGTGAAGTTAGTTCTTATCGAAAACAAGTGAAAAATGTAGACTATAAATACGCGCCATCAATAGCGTGACGTGACGTACGCGTATGCGTTAAGACAAAACAGGAGCTGAGTTTTAAATATTTTGGGTAAATATACCCGTCTCGCTAACGGAAGCGGCACCTAAAAGTAGTGCGGTAAGGACAAGGCGAAAAATCCTGCGTAAAAATCTCAAAAATGGAGGTTTCGTACTCCTCTGTTTCCTCCTCCAAAACTTAACCAATCGTAACCAAATTTGGAAATCTAAATGATTATGAAATTATCTGTGTCGGACCGTTTTGCTTTTTTGACTAATTGATATCAGTTTTGAATGCCACGCCTCTCATTGCGGCATAGTCAATTAGGCCATTTTGGCCATTTTTGAAGGGCTCTAGCGCCTTAAAAAACAAAAATATCAAAAAAAACCAAAACGGTCCGACACAGATATTGACAATATTAATCTGTGTTGAAAAAATCATTGCTCTAGCTTACGTAGTACGTTTGTATGGAGAAATGACCACTCCCGTTGGCTCTTAAGTGTCATTTTGAATGGGAATTTGAATTCCCAAAACGTCTCGCATGGCACGCTGTTCAAAATCCCATACAAACGTGAACGCTCGTCACGCTATCGGCAGAAAAGAGAATGGGTGGTTCTGAAACTAAAACTCGTGTAAAAATAAGATAGTTAAGTGAAATGTTTAAATGTTTTCTATGTATAGATATAATACAACAGTAAACCCGCAGTGCAATATTAATAAGATTATTTTCCACGAAGCAACGCCCACAGCTAAAATGATGGATATCTTGTGTTGAACCGACGGTAGCGAACACTAAAGAAAAACTAAATTGGTTCCGTGATGGAGTTTTAGGTTTTACCATAGGCACCGTGCGCGTTTGAGGGTCTGCCATCTTGTGGCCTGAATCGGAAACATGAACATGTACATTGCCAAAACAAGTCTACCGTTCTCGTACGTTTTCTCGTGCATACTTGCATAGTAGGTTCTGCCATCTTGTGGGCTACATCCTACATCGGAAGCATAAACTTTACATTTACGACCTATTACGAGTATACTTATAGGTAATATGTGTATTTACGCCTCTCGCCAAAAAACGGCTCCTATGCTGCCCCCTATAGTTCATGCACGCTATATACTTAAACACTACGTACAGAACTATACAGTACCCAAAACGCATAACAGCCGTAAGACCCATAACCAGAACCAGTCATTGGAAAAATTACTAATTGCAATTTGGAATTAATTGCGCGAGAATATAGCGTTGACAATGGGGTCGGCAAGTGTCAAAGATTTTTATACTCGTAGATTGCGCCAGGAATGGGTTTTTCACCACACCAGCTCGGAAAGGCTTACTTTGCACTTCAAAAACCGATAGCAAAGTTGCAGTTTATTCACATGTGAGGCAAAGTAATCAAATGCAAATTTTGAGTTGTTTTCTTATGTTTGCTGGTGGAATTTACTTTTAAATGATGACTTTGGATCATAAATATTTAATAACCTTCAGTTGGATTTGATTTGGTTTGATATTTTACATTTAATATTTGCTTCGGGTTGGTGTGGTGAAACATTTTGTGTTTCACTCGGGGGCAAATTTTGTTTACCCTCGTGCTTTGAAACCCTCGCAACGCTCAAGATTCCATTTTTCGAACCACTCGCTACGCTCGTGGTTCAATTTTGGAATCTTTCGCTTGCTCGGGTATCAATATTAGCACGAGCGGTTAAACAACAACTTTGCCCCCTCGTAAAACAAATAACTATTACCTGTCTCTAGTTTCGTTCTTTGAGATTTGGCTTAAACGGCCATACAATTGAAAAAAAAACAAGAATTTGACACTGTTCTTTCTTAGGATTGACATGTAAAACTTGGGTAGAATCTATGCTGACGCCATCTGTAACATACTTCGAACGGCCCCCTATAATATTGGACCTTACAAGCTGAAACGAAGACCTTCTTGAACATGCTATTACCAAAGATAATAGAGTGTCGGATTGTCAAAGTAAATTATGTAGCCACTGTAAATTTACTGCCATCTTTCGACAGAATAAAACTGTGAACGCCATTTGACTTTAATCCTTATTCTTTCACTGATATGTGTTAACTTATTAAATATTAATATTAATGCCATCCACACTGTAGCTACATAATTAACCATGACTCTCTATTTCAAATTTTCTTTGCTATTACTTATGTTATACGCGGTACGCCAGTAAGTATAGTTTTAAAACAATACAAAAACAAATTGCTGCGGAACTCTAAAATAATATTCAGCAGGGAATAGAGGCTCATAGGGTTACGATAGGTTATGGAATATTCAGTACAAATGATTATTCTCAGAATATTTGCTTTTTAGGAATATTCTAAGCATGTTTGCGTAGGTAAATAAGTTTCCTTTGAGCTATGTTATTTGGTAATATTGAGGCTGTTATTCCTTTATTGGTTTTGAAGATAAAAGGGTACGGGGAGGGGGGGATAGGTATCTCTTTACCATTGCTGTGGTATATTATATATCGAAGGCCTTTTTTTTAATTATAGGTATTAATACTAAATCATGTAAACTGAGATATATACTTAATTATTGATTAAGAAACAAGTACAAGGTTTTTACGCGGAAAAGCACAACATTTTGGCATCAATTACCTAATTGCTCTGATAATTAAGTAGCTTAAGATGATAAATGTATATGACGATTCGAAAGTGGTTGTCGATAAAGGATGTTTTGAATCCTGAAACGTTTTATCAACGGCAATAATATACCAATAGGTATATTCGTTTTCAGGGTTCCGTGCCCAAAAGGTGAAAACGGGACCTTTTACTAAGACTCCACTGTCCGAGTGTCCGTCTGTCTGTATGTCTGTCACCAGGCTCTATCTCTTGAACCGTGATAGCTAGACAGTTGAAATTTTCAGAGATGATGTATTTCTGTTTGCCGCTAGGTATAACAACAAACACTAAAAAGAAAATAAAAAATATTTAAGTGTGGCTCCCATACAAGAAACGTGTTTTTTTGTGTGTTTTGTGTGAGTGTTTTGCGTAATGGTACGGAACCCTCCGTGCGCGCGTCCGACTCGCACTTGGTCCGTGTTTTTTCTTTTAACTTTATTAAGTTTAGTCCCACGAGTTTCCTCGAAAGCTGATAAATCTACTCAGCAGGGAGTATTTGTCTTCATAAGTTCGTCAGGGCTCATCAATCTCGCACTTATTATTTATGGCTGGAGGATCAGTGTTGCTCCGAACGATATTAAATGGGAGTCACTGGGCCTCCTCATTTACCCGACTACATATACAGGTTAGCCAAAAACTAACTGCAATCCGTCAGCAAATAAATTTGGCTGTTTCACACATTTTGGCTGGTCCATTTTGTATGAGAGGGTAATTTCTTTTCGCGATTTCGGGGTTGGTCCCATAGTAAAAGTTGCCAAGTATAATCCCAAAACCTCCCTGGCAACGGGAATGCACTTATTTTTGGCCACCCTGTATAATACAACGAGAAGGAAGCTTTAACTATACATAACAGATAATTTTAATCACAAAACTTCCGTGAGACACAGATATATTAAATATATTAAGAACGGATCACTCACGTATTTTAAGTCGAAAAACGCTCGACATGTTTCACTTCGTACCGAGGAGTGTCATCACTGTCATCAGGAGCTTGCGTTGACGAAACGAGGGTAGTTTCTCGCTCCTCCTGCCGCCACCGGCGCCCGCGCCGAGTCATCGGGTGCGGAGGGCTGCGGCCCGCAGTCTGCACCGGTCCGTCACCGTCAACACAAGCTCCTGATGACACTCCTCGGTACGGAGTGAAACATGTCGAGCGTATTTCGACTTAAAATACGTGAGTGACCAGTTCTTAATACATTTAATATACATAACAGATATTGTAATTTAAAATCACCTCGTATTTGTATACGGAGGTTTGTGGATCGGTCAGTAGAATTTCCCCAGACGTTCATGCCATAAGCGTGAATCGACTGAATACATTCAGAGTAACGTTACTTGGAGAGATATAATAGTACGTTTCTTTGTATTGGAATGCACATACATATGTTATTAGTTTGCTAGTCAAACTACCTCAGTGTTTTCATAAATTCGTCAGGGGCCATCAATCACTTAGCAACAAAAAACGAATATATTTTTTATGCGAAACAAATGTACTTTGCTCCCAAAAGACGTATCCTGATATTTCGAACCAAAGTATGTTGGTAACCTAAGATAGCGAATTGTTCAATATTGTACTATGGAGGGATTTTATTCCAGGCTTTGATCGTATTCGTTGTTATTGCGATTCGGTGATATGAAGACTCTTTATCTAAAGAGGAAAAGGACACGTGAAACGATTTGGGACAAGCAGGCTTCAGTTTCCATTTTGTAATTTGTACTAAGGGGTAGGAGGTCTGTACGGTTACCGTCAGTTTGTCACTGACATAAACGCCGTCGAGAACGTAATTTACTTTCTATACATCTCGCTCGCACTCGCATATTAGTGCAAACGGGATGTATAGAAAGTAAATTACGTTCTCGACGGCGTTTATGTCAGTGACAAACAGTACGGTTACCATCAGTTTGTCACTGACATAAACGCCGTCGAGAACGTAATTTACTTTCTATACATCCCGTTTGCACTAATATGCGAGTGCGAGCGAGATGTATAGAAAGTAAATTACGTTCTCGACGGCGTTTATGTCAGTGACAAACTGATGGTAACCGTACTGATGGTAACCGTACTGCTCAAAGAGTAGACTCGACATCTTAAGGATGACACGCTAGACCGGGCCGTGCCCGGGCCGAGGCGTCCGACATGTCATTTTCTATGACGGCTTATCACGTGGTGCTTTCCATAGAAAACGACGCGCCGGAAGCTCCGGCCCGGCCACCGCTCGGTCTAGCGTGAGTCAACCTTTATAGTGATATGATAGGGTATAAGGTCATGAGGGGATTGTGGGGAAAGAGAAACATAGTTTATTTTGCTCAGGGCAAGAGTAAAGATACATTCAATTGTGTAATATCCAGAGAGGAAAATGGGGACTACGATTATATGAAGAAGCAGTGGTCCCCTTTCCTCTTAAGTTAGGTTACTAAGAAAAAAAAATATGTTTTCAAAACACGCATCCGAAAATGAAGTGAACGGAATTGTAATTTGTATCAAAACAACGATTTTCAATATCAACTGCCTAAATACAATAATTCCAATACTTTAGGCCTTTACAAATGTTTCTTCGGTGTCAACGAGACAGCAATAAGTGAACCATCGCCCTCGCATTTCTCGGATTCACTAGGGACGAATTGGAAATCGGCCTGAGTGTCGGAAATGTTTTGGAGGTTCAACTTTGTAATTTTATACGTTATCGGAGTTTATTGAGGATAATATTGCGGCTTTATTGTTTATCATGATGGTGGCAAACAAGCGTCCGGGTCACCTGATCTTAAGCAGCCACCGCAGCCTATGGGCGCTTGCAAGTTTAGTGGAGCGTACACGCCCGTTGTCGACCTACAAGAACGGAAACCTTACGCATCATCAGGAACAACACTACATACCTACTTACAGAAATCATGAAATTAATTTATAAAAATAATCAAGATGAACTCTAAATTAAATTTGATTCTTATTCTAGTCCATGGTATAATAATATACTCCGCCTGGTACTCCATTCCCGTCTTTTCTAGGTCACCTAACTGACACAAGCCTACGTCATCATGCGACAGCGCTATATGATAATATGCGATAGCGCTATATATAACGGCCATGTTATTGTGACGTAGGCCTGTGTCACTCTGGGAATAGAAGACCATGTTTTATTAGACCATGTTCTAGTCGATTTGCGTGAGACTTCATATACCTACCTACACCAAAACACTTATTTGAATTTGCGTTTGGGAAATTAGGTGCGTGCAACATAAAGGATGGACATGTCATTTTCGATGACGGCTGATCGGTGATCACGTGGTGCTTTCCATAGAAAACGAAGCGCCAGAAGCTCCGGATTGGCCTCGCCCCGGTCTAGCGTGAGTCATCCTTTAGTTTATTTACTTTATATTTGAGTAAAACAATAATATATATAACCGTCTATTTTTGTCACTAGAAAAGAAACAGGCTAAGAATGATCTGTAAGTGCATGCGAGGTAAATAACAAAATCGTATTAAGTATAGTGCGCTATAAAATACTCGAAATAAAATAAAATATGTACAACTAAAAAAAATCCTTACTAAATTCTTGCCATGTTTAAAAAGCATTATATATACTTCAAATATGTGACAGTTACGGAGAAAGTGGCGCCCTCAATAATTTTCTACAATTTCTTGTACTATACATACATACATATACATTGAATACATTTTAGACAACAGCCCATACACGATTGAGGGACGAAAATAGCTAATGATTCATAATTATATTAATTAACCAGATTTCCTTACATATTTGGTAACAAAAAAGGAATGTTTCTTAGAAACTTTCTGGGATATTTTGGGAAATGTGGTGGAAGTTGTTCAGGTTGATCTACTTTACCAGCATACCAATTTATATAGAAATCTATTATGTGATCGAAATGTACAAACTTTTTGAGAAATGCTCAGCTACGCTACCTACGCTACGTTTCAAAAACTACGTAGTACGTAGGAACGAGTAACTTACCACACAAAACAGCCATTGAAAACCCAGTTTGAATTTGGAACTTCTTGCGCGAGAATACAGTAAACAATTGAATGTGCATTCCAACGGATTTTACGTCTGTCTTAGGCAGAGTGAATTCGCTAACTTATAATAGCAGTCGTGTTTGCAACTGTCATTTAAACTGTCAAACTGTTAATGGGACGGGCCGATTAGGTGTCGAACGGCCCTCTTGGGCCGTAATGGCCAAGTTTGGGACAGGTGGAAAGAAGGACTTTTTAGTTTCCGTTTTGTGATTTGGGGGTATCACGATCAATTTAGAACTGTTATTCGAATTTAAATATGTCAGAGCTTCGTCTATACAGGAAGTAACAAAAATAGTATGGATCCGTATAAGGGCATATTCGGTATCGTGTTCTGATTAGGAAAAAGTTTTTGACGCTAACAAAAAAAATGTTTTCTATGGGGCAGGTCGTCCAAGTCGTCCGACCCTCCATACAAAAGCCAAAAATGTGTCGTGTTCTTAGGGCCTTAACAAATAATAATAAGTTATTGATTATCTCCGAAATGGAATTTATTAGAATACCGGAGTCTTCGAGAAAGTTAACTAACTTAATTTAAGCTCAGAATTGCACCCTTGAAACTAACAAAAAAAAAACACGGTGTATTCGTATTCCGTCGCTAATCAGGGCACAAGGGCACAAAAAGTCCACAAACTGAAGGTTTTACCTCCGGTTCAATTAGTTATCAATATAAGTTCCATTTCAAATCTCGAACACGTCCCGTACCACAGAATAAGTATGTAATAGTATTATCATACCCGTATGCCTCAACCAAAGTCTGAGGGTCTACCGCGAACGACGTTCGACTTGTTGCCTCCCTGTCACACTTACGTACGAATTTACAAGTGCAACAGAGAGGAAACACGTCGAACGTGGTTCGCGGTAGGCCCTCTGTACTCCAATCTTGCCGCTTATTATGTTATCTGAAAATACTTCATATATAAGAAATTCGCCTCGACTCTCTCGAGTTACGTGGGAGTAAAAAACGCGTGTAACGTTGCCGATTTTTAACAGGATTGTTAGTAGAGTCCAGACGGACTTAGACAAGTTAACTCTGCATTATCTTTAATACAACGAAGTGTTGGGGTGTCATTATAAACGTCATATTTTCATACAAATTCGACATTTATGATGACATTTCCACACTTTGTTATTACAAATGCCATGCAGAGTTATTAGCTTGGTCAGACTCTATAATTTAGAAATGTTTTTTTTTTGGTGTTGAATACAAGCTTAACCGATAATACAAATATCTTATTCTAATACATGACACCTTTACAATATCAACAAATAATAATAAATAATTTCCCACCACAAACATATTTCCTTACCCCTCTCCCAATGTTTCTTGCATAAAGCACACAATTTGACTCGGAATTATCAATCCAACACTAAAATATATCTCCTCCGGTTGGTAAGTCCGTCACGTTGGCGTGTAGTGTTTCGCCGTGGAGACTGTGTGCTCGTGGAATCGCTAAACTAACATACCTATACAGGATGATCAATCCAAATGGGTCAGTATGGAGAAGTCAGAAACTATGAGAGATAGCGAAATCTGTTCTTAGGAACTATGGCTTCGGTTTTAGATTTAATAATAATGGCATTCAATTTTTTTTAATCTCTCATACATAACCGGGCCTCGAACCTGGTCGAAGTCTCTGTAAACAATGTTAGGTATAAATTGCAACCTTTAAGTTATTTAGTGTTCCGTTTTCAAATTTTTAATAAATTGGCACGCCCGCTGAACGAATGCGTTCTAATTTTAAATAAACGCAATTTGTAATGCATAATATCGATGCAGATCATATATGCATAAGTGGTCTATTCAGATAAATGATTCATAATGATGACCGATTCATATTAATGACAACATTTTGCAAAGTATTTAAATTGTGGGCATTTCAGTCTAATGTTTACACAAGATTTCATAGCAAAATTTGGTCCTTATACTTTCAGGATCAATTGTACAAACAAATACTACACGCGATTACATAAAGAATATTGACCAGGTTCGATTCCTGGTTATGTATGAGAGTTTAAAAAAGTTTGAATGTCATCATTATTAAATATAAAATCGACGCCATGGTTCCTAAGAACAGATTTCGCTATCTCTCATAGTTTCTGACTTCTCCATACTGACCCATTTGGATTTATCATTCTGTATATTGAAACGATATTGCTCTATATTAAGGTTGTAGGGTAGGGTTTGCTTTTTAGGGTTCCGTACCCAAAGGGTAAAAACGGGACCCTATTACTAAGACTCCGCTGTCCGTCAGTCTGTCCGTCTGTCTGTCACCAGGCTGTAACTTATGAACCATGATAAACTAGTGGCTCTGTGAGCTGTAGACCTCGCGAGCAGAGTTTAAAACTGAATAAATGTATGGTTCCGTTGTTTTGAAGAATTTAGAGAATCTAATTTGACCATAAAAACTTAACTATCAATTGCTTACAAAATTCGGGAATTGGTTTAGATATGCGACCTGTAGAGTAGAACATATCGACGCTGGAAAGGAGAAATTGGATAAGCGACACGCAGCTAACTTTACGGGAGAGCCAAAAAACTGCAAAACTTTCTAAAAAAAAAATCATTAAAATTCCTAATGATGACGTATTTCCTAAATAAGACATTTTATAAGATTATAGTGATGAATTCTACATTATCCTATTATTATTTTACCTTCAAATGAGTTATTTAAGAATTTAGTGTCGCTTAAGGCGTGCTTTTCCCGTACGAGCTAAGCGAACCAGTTTTTTGAATCCATCGGAAATATAAGAAACAATGTTTTAAAATTGTGAAAAAAATATATCTTATACTTAAGGATCTGGCAGATATGTTTTGGATCTCAAAAACATGATTAGATAAACTTTGCTCGATAGAAAAAAAATCCAAAGTTACGCCTTTTTTTAACAATAAATCAATCTCAGAGCTACAATACAAACTTTTTAGACTTGTTTTTTACATAAATGTATAGGTAATAAGATAATCTAGATGATTTGGATCACTTTGTCTCGGTAACATCATTAAAATAATTTCTATGTTTCAATACCTACTAAATCCGCAACCGCCATCACTCGCGAACGCACTTACGCCCTCTTCAGTCGCGCGGCAGCGCTTGTAGAGGACGGACCTGCGTCAGTGTGTTCCGCGCGGTCACGTGATTTTACCATTTACAAACAATGGGAAACAAAGCATATGAAATGTAAGAAAAAGTCACTAAGTGCTATAAAAACACACTTTCTGATAACAGAAGCATCTAATACTTTACGAGGTGCTTGAAAGCGCCTAGCTTTCCTACATCAACAGTTAAAATATTTCAGTATTTTCACTAGGTCAGCAACCAATTTCAATATAGGTAAATAATATTATATTCCTAGATAATATAATTGTGAGTATGTAAGTATGATATATTTACAGTATTTCACCTTTACTGATATACCTACGTCCGATCTGCAAAATGATTATATTCCTTCGTGCTCTTTGACTCCTTTGAAAATCAGAAATTATTTATTTGGATTGATACAGTATGGGGATGTTACAATATATGTATAGTGTTACGCTTTTAGTATGAGGGTGCCGAAGGCGCCCGGCTTTGGATCGCATGCAACGCGCCACGCCCGTCAAGCGTGCAAATTCATCATCATAATCATAAATTTAAATAAATATAAAATGTCAAATTGAAATAATTGAAAAAATTACCCTATGCCTATGCATATCGCAATACAATTATTTAAGAACTAAATACATATCACTAATTTTAATATTTGACCACGGTCGACATGAATTAAATATAATTGAGAGTTCAAGGTGCCTACAGGCAGTTCATCTTGCGCTTGGTTGTATTAGTCTTGTTCGAGAAACTGAACACGGTGAAAAATAGAGATAATACTCCTAAAAATACGTGTGATACCTCATTAGATTCGTCATAATGCCTAGAAAAATGCATTCGAAGCGTGTAATAGCACACACAAAATATAAAAAGTTATAAGCAAAAAAAGGGGGAAAAAGTAGAGATCTTTAATTTCCCCAATATCTCAAAAAGTATTCATATTACGGTGCGAGATGGGTGGGGGGTGCTCGACCAAATGTCATAGAGGGCCCCAAGACAAAACAAACTGCATTTAAAGTTTTTCAAAATGGCCGACTTTATTTTTTATTTTTTTCAAGTTGGTCCGAGCGCGCTGAGATTTGGCATGGCGAAAGATAGAGGCCTCTAGATTCCTATGAAAAAAAAATTTTTGGAAAAAATCTAAGATGGCGGAAATAATGGTCATTTTAATTTTGTATGGCAACTTTTAAACGGTGCGAGATGGGTGGGGGGTGCTCGACCAAATGTCATAGAGGGCCCCAAGACAAAACAAACTGCATTTAAAAATTTTCAAACAGGCCGACTTTTTTTTTTAATTTTTTTCAAGTTGGTCCGAGCGCGCTGAGATTTGACATGCGGCGAGCTTGGGGGCCCAAGATTACCATGTGATAAAAATATTTTTGGAAAAATCCAAAATGGCAGCGGACACGGGCCAAATTCAAATTTCCAAGTAGGTTAGGCGAGCCGGAAGGGCGAGCTTCAGGCTGGGAGGCCGAAGGCCGACCCCGCGGAGGGCCGTCAGGCCCGGAGCTTTATCTCGAATGTCCAAGCATGCTCCACCTCCAGTAATTTTGGGCGAGGCCGAAGGCCGAGCTGCGGGAATGACGAACAAAGCAAAATCCTATACAAAAAGTGTGTTAAGCGAGCCCGAAGGGCGAGCTTCAGGCAGGGAGGCCAAAGGCCGACCCCAGTGGATGGCCGAAGGCCCGGAGCATCCACCCCGACTCCCAAAACGCGAGGCCGAAGGCCGAGCTGCGTGAATGCAGTTCCTCCAAACGTCCTACAAAGTCAACTTTCTTGATAAGCGGAGCCGGCGGGCCGAAGGCCCGACGGCGAAGCGTCAAGGCTCGCGAAGGCCGAAGGCCGAGCTCCGCGTTGGGCCGAAGGCCCGAAGCGTCACACGTGAGGAGGAAGTTGGAGCTGAAACACGACCCAATAGGAAAAGTTATGATTTCCCAAGCACGCGAGGCCGAAGGCCGAGCTGCGGGAATGAAGTTCTCGCATGCGGATCTTTTCTTTCTATCAAAAGTACAACTTTATTTATTTCTCCCTTTGGAAAACAAACTACTACACAACAATAACAACAGCAGGAATGGACTGCTACCAACAATGTGGGTTAGGTTAGGTTAGAACTGCGACCCTCACAGGAACAGACTGCTACCAGAAAAGTGGGTTAGGTTAGGTTAGAAATGCGACCCTCACAGAAACGGACTGCTAACAGAAAAGTGGGTTAGGTTAGGTTAGAACTGTGACCCTCACATAACCGGACTGCTACCGAGCTACAGGAATGAAGTGCTCGCACGCGGATCTGTTTGTCCGAGCAAAAGTACAACTTTGTTTCTTTTTCCCTTTGGAAAACAAGCTACTACGCAATTACAACAGCACAAACAACAGCAACAACAACACGTCAACAACAGCACCAACAGCAAACAACACGCGTACCGCGGGGCCCTCGGGCCGCGCGCACAGGGCAAAATCTAGTTAATATTATTAAAGAGGAGGATATTTCCAATACAACATTATATACTTGCAGGACTGTATCTCCATTATTTATACTTTTTATTCAACGCTGAACACAGTCCTCCACGCCTCATTTTCGGCGTGAAAAAGCGATTACGTAACATTAAATATAATTTTAAAGGTATTAAATATTCATTCAAATTTTAAAAAAAATATGGTGTATTTAAAACATGTCAACAAATGTACTACTTGTAGAAATTTATCTTAAAGTTATTTAGGCAATTGTTAATTAACAAAATTTTCTCAAACTTCCTTCTTTATTGAAAACGAAAAAAATTTTATAAATAACTATCGTAAAATTTTGTCGCTCTTCTCATATAAATGCTTAATAAGATCACATTATAAAAAAAATAATACGTTTTAAGACGCTATTTTGGGTTTTACACATTATTACGCGATCAAGATCATAAAAAAAAACATTTAGTAAACTTTACTAAATCAGATTATTTGTGAAGGGTGCGGAATACGGGGTGTGATTACAGGGAGTTCAAAATAAGGCGGGTATAAGACAATTTTTTTAAATATTTTGTGTTATTCAGTCAGTTACGTGGTCTTTCACTATCGGCCTCATCTGAGAATTCAAAGTCGCTCAACGAGCTATGGAGAGGGCTATGCTCGGAGTTTCTCTGCGTGATCAAATCAGAAATGAGGAGATCCGTAGACGAACTAAAGTCAACGACATATACTGTGTGCATATTTATTTGCGTTATTTGACATCTGTCACTCACAACAGCAATACAACGTAAAATGTCTCGCACATCGAAATCACAAAGGAAAACAATTGCACTACGAACGTTTACGTTCTACGTCTTTTTTTTTAATTTTAGGGCTAGCCGGACACCACCTTTATGAATCGGTAGTCGTCTAAGTAAATCGATATGAATTTTTCATTTTTCTTTTAATAAAAATAAGGAAAAGGTGGATAATCAACTGTAAATATGGATATATTTATCGTCACCTAACAGACAACAAATTTGACACAGAAATAACATAAATAAACTTTAAAATAGATCCCCAGTTAGTTTAGATTTTGACGATGGGTGCGACCTACTCGGTCGGTGTATTAAATGCCTTGCGCGAAAACCATATAATTCTAGCTTTATTTAAATCGCAAATAAAAATTCATTATACGTCACAATTCGATACCTCAGTTTACGTGCCATCCAATCGTAATCGCTTGCTGTGACTATCGATTTGGGTTAGTTACATCTCTATACAAGATGTCCAGTAATTAATGGACAACCTTCTAACCATCGACAGGGCAGCTTAGGCTGGTCCAGAAAATGCACTTATAGGTCTAGTAAAAGTTTCGTGGTTTTCGAGATAATCGGACAATACTTCACTTTAAACACCATCTAGGCCATATCTTTATTTGTAGAAATGTAAATAGCATGTGTGATACCATTTTAGAATCAGTATTAGATAAACTATTTTTAAGGAAGTTGGCAACTCTGTTCTCCATATATTTTTTTTTTTCACCACAAGCGACCAGACTTCTTGAAAATGTTGAAGACGCTATATATACATATATATATGGGCAGGCCACATTGCGCGCAGAGAAGATGACCGATGGTGTCGAAAAGTGCTCGAGTGGAGACCACGGACTAGCAAGCGCAGCGTAGGACGTCCACCCACAAGATGGACAGACGACTTTGTTAAGGCCGTCGGAAGACGCTGGATGCGGGTCGCTTCCGACCGGAATGGAGGTCCAAGGGGAAGGCCTATGTTCAGCAGTGGACGTCTTATGGCTGAGATGATGATGATAAGTCAGTTACAACTTAATTAAAAAAAAAATTATATAATGTACTTAATAAAATGTAGGTACCATCGGTGCGCGAGTTTGACTCGCACTTAATTGAATTATTTTCTTGAAAACATTGTTTCGTTAAAATTGTGTGACCATTAAAGTAGGTATAAAGTCGATAGGTATTGTAAACAATAATTTATTAAGTTAGGCAACAAAAGTATTGGAAATTGTGATAATGAGACCCACCAAAAACATTTTCATGTAAAATGTTGCCAAGACGAATCCATAAGGCTTGCACTGACAAAAAGTTATCAGAAATTTACTTTGAAACTGTTTTTTTTTTTGTTTTTAGAGCTTATAAATAAGTACTACTGATCAGTAACAACGTTTTAATTTCACGGCAGCGTTATTGAGTTAAAGGAATCTGTAAAGTAAAATTATTGATTAAGGTTAATAACCTTTACAAATAGAACCCTTAATTGACCGTCTCCTTTAAAATTGTTACTTTCCTTTAGGTACTTTAACTCGAACACGCTGCCATGAAATTAAAACGTTCTTTACTGATCAATAATAAGTACACATGTCTATATAAAAATAATAATTCTACATGAAATGATCAGAAATACGTAATGCAAAAAATACATACGTACATATACAATAAAAACTCTAAAACGTGCCCATTTCCCGGTCTAGTTAAAATACTGCCATCATAAGATCATTATTCTGTGACCCGTCTGCTATGTTTACCGTGCGCGGCGCGCGCTCACGATCTCGGCGAGCGGGTCGCGGGACGCGCGGGCGGGGCTTCACGGTTTGCCGCGCACCTCACCCCCTCAGATTCGTTGATGAGTCGAATCATATCGCCTTAAGCAAAATGATCGTAAAAATAAATTTAGGTAAATTTATCTTACCGACATATTTCACAAGAAATTAGTCAGGTAAGAAACTCCAAGGTAAATTTGTTGTCAGAATTGATCGAGTAAAAACTATCTTATTGCAAAGTATGCTTATTTTATAGTCAAGCAAAAAAGTATATACGTAAAATTTTCCAAAAAACAAATCATGATAAATTATCTAACACTTTTTAACGAGCAATTTCAAACTCGATAAGCTGCTTATGCGACACATTCAACCTATTAGACCAATAGTGGGACCGGATTTTTGCACTAAAAGTTTTGATAATTCTAAAGATGAAAAAGTGATACTTATCTGACATGGGACATATTTTTAAGCATATTTGTAAAATATGACGAAAAGTTAGAACGAGCGTTAGATATAAATTAGGTATTTATATATTTTTAGTAATGATTTTTTAATATTGAATTAAAGTGCAATGTTTAAGTTCCATCGTTTATAATATGTATGACGCTTTATAATGTAAAATTATTAGAAATTTTTTTAACGTGCTTCTTAGTCAAACTACAAATTAGCTTATTATTTTGTCGATATTGAATTAAAGTTTAATAAATCCACAACAACATATCTAAATTCTTAAGTTAATAGGCAAGCTAAAAATTTAGAAGAATAAGATATATGCTTTAGAATTAATATGCGTTTTTTGTCCTATAATATCTAATATTGAATTAGAGTCTGTAAAAATAAGTCTATTACTATAAAATAATATACGCAGCCATATTATGGAAAATAAGAAATTTCGGTGTGTAGCTTGCATTGTAATAGTAAAATATATTTTAAAAGGCGCGAAATTCATACATACGCCGCGCTGGTCCGTCAGTGTCGCCGGCGCGCCGCCCGAGACCCTATCATAGCCTACCTATACCTCGCCCCTCGCCTCGCCCCACCTGCCGCTCACAGCACTGTCTGTCTTTTCTTATCATTCATTTGTTTGTTTACTGTGGACATATATAAATTAGATGCGGACATTACGTGAAATTAAAGGGGTCCCTTTGTTTCCCATAAAGTTTTAAGTCATAATGTATTGTTTGTCATATAAGAACCTTCGGGCTATCGAATTAAGGTTTATTTTTGAATGGCCTTAGTAGCAGTGTGATAGCGTTGACTCGGCTCGGAGAGTTGGCGAATTGGCGATTCATTCGCCGAGTTAGCGGATCGGATACCAAGTTATCAGTTAGTTTAGTGGCCGAGTTGATTAGGAAGAACATTTGAATTTCGAAATTGTAATAAAAATGTACATGATATTCACAACTATTTTTTACCATAGTTTGTCAAAGGACTGTCTCATTTCAAACATAGAGAGAATCATCATACTATCTTTGACTTACACTAGTACTAGCACCCAAAAGAAAAGGATGAATATAGTTTTTTGTTTTTATTTACTGACAAATTGGTTTGACCGACTATACCTATTTCTGGTTCCTATTGTCATGTCCTGTCCTATTCAACGTCAATATCATATTATGTATATTATAAACCAACTGCTCAATATTACACGTATACATATTGAATATACAATAAGGTAAGTGACCTCACCTTATTGTATATTCCGTGTCGGCCGTATATGCCTATATACGGCCCACCTTAAATTAAAATGTTTTTTTTTTTTTTAATAAACAGGATATTAAGTATGAAAAACTCACTCAAATAGGTATCTTATTTATTGAAGTTTCTTCATTATACCAAAATAGTTATAAAAATATTACGATACTCTTGGAAAATATACCTTTTATAAAAGTCCTATTGTGGGCCTTATTGAACACTAGCAGGGTATTACTTAATCCCGCAAAAAATAATAATTTTGACAGTAGACAATAACAGATTTTATTGTTTTTAACTTAAGAGTTATACATATACAAATAACAATATTTGGTACTTCACAACAAGAGGATATTTATAATAAGTTAAAAATAATTCTTTTGGGCCTTATTAACTAAAGATATAAAAATTGTCTAGTTTACGCGAAAATAGTAGGTAACTAAAGTCACTAAACATAAAGCTTTATTATTATTATGTTTTAACATCTGGGGGCACGGCAGTGTCCCCGCCAAGACGAGCAAAGCGCAAGGGCACTATCTACCTTTTCTCGAAGCGCTTCGTCGTTTTTTGGAACCCTCATAACTTGGGGTTGGATTATACTAGATAAACAAAGTTCTCGGACTTATTAAGCATATCAATTGCATAGCTCTTATACTTTAGATTTTATTCATATCTAAAAACTTCGATTTCGTCACTGACTCACTCACTTGATGATTATCAATACCTTTAGGGTACTTCCTGAATCCCCTAAAAGAAGCTGAAATTTGATATGTAAGATAGTTTTAGTACACAAACAACAAATAAATTCAAAAACTTGAATTTTTTAATCCCTAAGGGGATGATGAGGGGGTTTAATCTTGTATGGGGAATCAATAATCGCTGAACCGATTTAGTTGAAATTTGGTATGTAGATAGGTATTGTTATGGGGAAGGATATAGAATAGATTTCAACCTTAAAGTTTACCCTTACGGGGTGAAGGGTTTATATGGGGAATCAGTAAGAAGTACATTGTGTAACAGATGCCCCCAGATACTTATTTCAGGATTTTTAATAGTAAATCACCCCAACCCTTTAAATTAGGGGATGGAAGATTGTCATAAGCAACTTACAAAAAGAAGTGAAATCCCAACAAAACATTTTGATGTAAAATGTTGCCCAGACGAAACCATAAGGCTCGCACTGTCAAAAAGTTATCAGATCTCTTGCCAAGGTTCTAACTCTACAAGCCCTAACTTCACTAGCTCTACACCTTAGTCAAAGTATGTAGCTCGGCCGTTTCGTTTCTACAAGAACTATTGTATGTATAATAAAAAAACCGCCCAAGTGCAAGTCGGACTCGCGTTCCAAGGGTTCCGTACATTACACAATTTTTAACAATATGTTTTTTTAGTGAAAAGTTAGTAAAATGTCTTTTAAAAACCCGTAGGGATCGGATCAAAAACTAAGTACTTAAGTCCGACTCACGCCACAGATTATACAATAGTTCTTACGAACAGATACTTATCTCTCAAACAAAACGCAAGTACCTACCGTTTTGATACCTACACAAAAATACAATGGAGTGACCTTCAACGCGCCGCTCCCCGCACCGCGCGCACCGGCACAACGCTAGGGTTGCTGACGCTTAGAAATGATAAATAAATACCCACTTAAACAGAGGAGTGAAATAAAAGGAAAGCTAAATCTTAAATTATACCTAATATTCCGATTATGCTTTAGTGTTTGCGAAATAGTCATTTTAAAAGGTCATATGTCCCTGCAGTAACCGCAGTGTTTACGCCGTTTTATAAACCGCGCAATAATCCCAGCAAGAATTAGTTTTAAAACTTCGTGTAATTTAAAACCAGATAGAGATTAATGTTACATAGTAAAGAAAAATAATAGAAACCCCATGAATAAAGGTAATGAGTAGGCACTTTCCGGTGTAAACTTACTGTCGTTAAAATAAACATTTACCAAAATAAATTAAAAATTTACTACCTATTTCAAATAGATAGATATCTAAATCTATACATTTGTCACACATATTAAACATTACATGTTTAATTAAAGAAATTCAATAGTAGGTAGGTACCTACTACCCGCGCGATTCGAACTTTAAGATATCGCGCCGTTAGACTTCACTAGATATGAAATAGTAAAGATATGTGACGTTCCACGGCAAAAGGTACCTTATGGCGGCTGGCGCTTACGCTTATTATTATCGCCACTCCAATATTCAGTCGGGGCAATGGTACCTTTTGCCGTGGAACGTCACATATCTTTACTATTTCTTATCTAGTGCATCTCTAATTCATTTCCCGAATCCCGCCGTCCGTGTAACTATCGTAAAAATTGACAGTGCGGCGCGCGGTGACGTGCGTACGTGAGCGCGTGTGGCAACCAACTGGCTTGCTTTTCTACCGTGAACGGGAGCAGATTCGTAGGTATTAATCCGAGCTCGCGCAGAGAGTTCCATAGGCCTGCTCACGCTTAGCTCCACATTTCTAATAGGTTTTCCTGTCATCTATAGGTAAAGAGCTAATATGTGTATTTTTTTCATAATAAAAAGACCCAGTAGTTTCGGAGATAAGGGTAATGTTAATTTTTTGCCTGTTTTCTTAAATAACTTCTAAACTATTTATTTTAAAATTATGAAAAAAATATATTTGAGATTCTAATTCTAAAATGAGCCCCTTCATTTGATATATAACAAAGATATAGTTTTTTTTCTTCTATTTATCATTCATCTCAAAAGTGACCCCTTTATTTAAATTTATATTACATATTTACTTTACATGTATGTCTTTGGGTTATAGACAAGTTTCAACTTATTAGTCCAGTAGTTTCGGAGCAAATAGGCTGTGACAGACGGACAGCCAGACACACGAGTGATCCTATAAGGGTTCAGTTTTATTCCTTTTGAGGTACGGAACCCTAAAAATAATGATTATAATAAGTTTTTCACCTTATGCCCATGTGGCGGTAGCAAAACAGCCAAGCCACATATTTTGACTAAGGTGTAGAGTTAGTGAAGGGGCTTGTAGAGTTTGAAGCTTGGCTCGACAAGAGATCTGATAACTTTTTAACAGTGCGAGTCTTAGGCTTATGGTTTCGTCTTAGCAACATTTTACATGAAAATGTTTTTGGTGGGATAATTTTTTACAGTATAAATATTTATTCGTAACAGTTAGTATTATCTTTTAACATGATTTTTACTGTACATCTGGGCCCTATTTCACCAACGTGACAGGTGCGACATTTGTCGACATCACTGTTACTGACGTCACAGGCCTTTATAGGCTACGGTAACCGCTTACCATCAGACGAGCGGTGTGGTTGTTTGCCACCAACCAGTGTTGGGCGTAACTAATTACTCGTGTAATTTAATTACATGTAATTAATTACTCGTGTAATTTAATTACATGTAATTAATTACTCGTGTAATTTAATTACATGTAATTAAAATGTTTGTAATTTAATTACATAAAATTTAATTACATGTAATTAATTTTTCTGTGTAATTTGCAATTGTGATTACATTAATTAGTAATTAAATTACTCAATTACTTTTCATTTACCTTTTTAATAATATGCAAATATGAACAAATTTACTTGTAGTAATTATAAAGAAAAACTTTTAAGAATTCCATTATACGCTGGATAACGTTATAACATATTTTTTATCCCTGGAATCATACCTTTACAGGGTACTATGTGACAAACCACGTTGAATATGGCGGTCGGCGCTTACGTCGCGTAGCACCGCATTAGTTTGCACGATGCACATCCCTGGTGCGCCGGGTGCGGGCCAGCCCCAACCCTATCCTGTGTGTGATAGTGGACAGACTTGACTGCCCGTATATGAGACACTGCTGCGAAATGCATGTTTCCAGCAGTGTATATATATTGTAATAGTTAATTAGGTACTAACATTAGGAACGTAAGTCTACTAACAAATCTGTATGAGTCCATAGTTGCTCGAAATAAATATTTTTCATTTCATTTTCATTTCATTAGTATTAGGGCGCCGGTAATAATGACGTAAGTGCCGACCTAAGGTGCCTTTCGGGTTGGACTGTAGCAAAGGGGGGGCTGGAACTTGGACAATTGTCACAAGAAATACGACAGTTGTCACGAAATTCCGACACAGAACTCATTTACTGTCATGAATTACCGAAAGTTCTTTGAAATCTTGTGTCAATTGTCATCATTATCATCATAAACATCACAAGAAAGATACCTGTTTTTTGCCGATATAATAAAGTTATTTTTTAATAATACAATGATAGTGACAAACAGGAATAAGGCCCGTCCGATGGTAAGCTATAACCGTAGCCCATGGATACCTGTGACGTCAGCAACAATGTCACGTTGGTGAAATAGGGCCCTGGTGCTACATTACGACACCGGTGCTATAATAAGCACATTAAAACACTCCCTTTGGCCGTGTTTTAAAATTCGTCATTCGTTGCAAAATTTCAATTTTTCGCACTTCTATCGTAAATAACTACCTATGTATTAATAAAAAAAGTTACCTATATAAGTAAGTAGTTACTGCCTTTAAAAAGTATAAGTGTCTAAATGTTATTAGACTTTTTGATTCTTTAAAACGTCTTTAGGTCAATAAAGCAAGTGAAAAATTATTAGAGTTAGACCAAGAAAATTCTGCAGCGATTTGGACAGCCCACGCAGTGAAGGTGTTATTTATAAGTCATAATTTCATAGAAGTTTCTTCAAATTGGCCTTATTAATGAGAGATTAAAAATATTCTAAATTATCTAAAAATATTTTAATCTATTATTTCATCTCATACGTTCAATAAGGCCCGGGACTGGACCTTTTTACCTGCACTGACAGTGGATCTTCTTAGCAACAAGTACAAAGTCAGAATAATAGGGAGCAACTGCTATTTTTGAATGCTGGGCCTTGTTACCCGCCGAGCCTCATATGCCTGCACCTCACCTACCTTATTTATTTGTTTTACAAGGGGAAAATTTGTTGATTAATCATGCTAATATTGATACCCAAACAAGCGAAACATTCTAAAATTGAACCACAAGCGTAGCGAGTGGTTCGTAAAGTTGAACCTCGAGCGTAGTGAAGGTTTCAAGGCACGAGGGTTAAATAAAATGTTCACTACATCAGCTCGTAAAGGCCCTCTTGATTGTTCGAAACGTATAAGAAGAGTGGCATTTAATTTGATGCAAATTTTGAGTTGTTTCCGTAGGTATACTCGTAAAGCTCAGTTGGTTGGTAAAATTGACTTTAAAATGATAAATATTGAATAACGTTAGTTTGAAATTGATTTAAATGATAAAGTAAATATTATCGGAGATATATATATCGGATATCGCTCTTAAACAAAAAATATATGTCGCTAGTCATTTATAACCTAAAAGCGCCAAATTACGCAAAATTATATTGAAATGACACCTGTCTATTGAATTTGAAGAATACTTTAACAAGGGTGGTTATCTGTATGACAATGCACCTAAAATAATTTTCAAATGTATCTATTATTTCTATACTTATCACGATAACGAATTCTACGTAAACCAAACCGCGGGCAATCCCTAGTACATATAGAAATAAATAAGTGTAGGTAAGTTTCCATTAGTGTACCTACTATTAACAATATAACTATTTACCATTGATAATAATTTTATAAACGTTTTGCGTATTTTTTACGGGCACCGCGCTAATCGCTAGCCCGCCACCGTCGATCGCTGCCTCCTGCCACGCGCGAAAACGCCGCGCGTTTGAAATGTAACTCAATATAAGCGCGGAATGCATACTTACGTATCAGTATTTAGTGTCGCCGTGATTTTATATTTCTAATATTTTGTGTGGGAACTAAGATCTTTATTATGACCGTGTAATATTAACTCTACAAACTTTAATTCAATATTGGCTATACTGCTTAACCAGAAATCAATATCTAGACAAGCACATTGTCTACATTTCTAATTTTTTACAAGTATACTAAGTTGCTAGATAATATCGTAATTTTACAATATCAGCTACTTTAATTCTTTATTGACAAAGTAATTCGTGTTTTTACGTTCACCAGAAAGCAGCTGTTCCAGATTTCTAAAAACCGAATATTGTGAATAAATTAAAGTGTTATTGAACATGTTACAGTTTTTTGTAACTTTAATTTTATATTTACATAGTTATTTAGCAAAATTGAAATATTTAAATATGGCCGAACGCTCCACCTATAATTTTCTAATATTTTACATAAATGTTATTTAACATGCATGCAATAACATATCAAATGAGAAAAAACTTTAATGTTATCAAAACCCATTTTTGTTCCACCGCTGGTCTATATGATACATCTACATTCTATGAGTTTTATAGTTATCAACCACAAGGTTGATTGTCATACCTACGCATATAAAAAAACACCCTTTAAATAAGAAGTTATGTAACGAGTCTTAAGATAACAAGTGTACCATTTCTATTTGAGACCAAAATTGCTTAAAAGGGTCAACTTAATTATGAAGTACCAGTAAGAATGGGAAATTTATATTTGAAACCAAAATAGGAAAAAATATTATCTCGTGATTTCATACCTGAGATTAATATATTTTTTCCGTTACTTGGCATTTTCTGATATTATGAAAAATAACAACAAAAAGAAAGTACTTAAGTTAAAATATTACTAGGTAGCTTCCAACAAATTTCAGGTAAAATGGAATAAACGACAAAAATTTTATATCTGAAATTAGGTAAATAATGATAAACGCCAATAATTCACATTTGACAGTTAAGTAAATTTATCCATATGATATAGAAAGCTATAATTCGGTCAGGTAAAAATAGTTAACCGACAGTGAAAGGTTAGTTGTCATAAGGCAAAATTATCCAAGCTAAGGTTAAGCTGAACTGGCAAATAAGTAAAAAACTCTAAGGTTCATTACATCGAATAACTTTTCATCTAATCTCCACTTTTCAAAAAATTGTTGAAAACTAAGTCGTTTAGTAACATAAATGTACCAGTGATTCTCCAAATCACCGACTGGATAAGCGACACTAAAGTCGTCAGATGGGTACGAAACCTAGTCCATTCGATGCAGAAAAATCTGGCGATTCCAACGATGTATATAACTCAATATCTCTGAAAATGTCGCTTATCCAATTTCTCCTTTCCAGCGTCGATATGGACATACGAAACAATTTTTGGCTAACAGGCCAATTCAAACTTACACTGATATCAGAAAGACATCTAACTGATGTCATTTAGTTATCGTGCATTTCACTCGTTCTTGTCCGTACATGTATTGGCGCAAGCGAGACGCACGATGACTACTAAATAACATGATAAAAATATCATCCCGATGTCAGTGTACGGTCGATGCCCCTTAAGTATACACTCGAGTATACACGTCGCCATACTAATTGTATAGAAAAGTGGATAGAGTTAGACCAAGAAAAGTCTGCAGAGATTTTGACAGCACACGCAGTGCCAATGTTATTTGTGCCAGTGTCAAAATCTCTGCAGACTTTTCTTGGTCTAACTCTACCTATGTTAGGAAACCAACATTACCTTTGAATTAACCTGTAAACTGCAACTAAGAAGCTTCGTGCGCGAGTGTGGCCCATAATTTCCGAAAATCATTTTTTTTCGAGGCAATTACTCCGTTCTCATATTTTGCCAATGGTTTTCTTCCGCAATCGCCTATTTTTAATATTTTTAAATTAAAGTTTTCCTTATAGTTTTCGTTCTTTTAAATATCTAGGATAATATTTTCTTGTTATTTATACTGTATGTTAATAGTGTAGTAATTATATTTGTTACTTGTATTAGGTATTTCACATACAACAAATATCAAAAACACTAAAATTAAAACATAATCTAAAAAACTACAAGTAAAAAACCAAACGCTGTCAGCCAATAACTCTAACCATACCTATCTCTGGGAGCAGATTCGTTTTTAGGGTCATCAAAAAAAAAATAACCCTAACCTACCTATCTCTGGGAGCAGTTTCGTTTTTAGGGTCATCAAAAAAAAATAAGCCTAACCTACCTATCTCTGGGAGCAGTTTCGTTTATAGGGTCATCAAAAAAAATAACCCTAACCTACCTATTTGAAAAAAACCTGGTTATTTTTACCACTAGCATTAAAAAAAGAGAAAATGTGGAGATAGACAATATTTAGTTAGTGAAAAAAAAACCTACTGGTTATTTTAACAACTGGGATTAAAAAGAAAAGAGAATAAATTGAGAAAAGGAAAATTTAGTTTATGAAAAAATGAACACGAAAAATTAAATAAAGCGAAGAAATTCCACTGGGAAAAAATGAGAACGGAGTAATTGCCTAGAAGAAAAAATTATTTGCGGAAATTATGGGCCATTTTAGCGAGGCGATCCAAATTAAAAGGAAAAGGGGAAAGCGCAACGTACGAGCAACCTACAGCTAGTTCCCTGAGCCCAAGGTCGACCACTACACTAGGCAATGTTAACCCCTGCGATTTATGGATGGTGACCGCCCATGCTATAAACGTAAGTGGAAATTGACTCCTGGAACAGCCATGCCCTTGAACTAAAACCGCTAAAAAAATATTCAAACAAAAAATCAAACGAATACGCTTACCTCGCGCTTCGCGCTCGCTTGATCAATCAGCAATACGATGTTTAAGTGCAAAAAATAAATAAAAAAAATTGCATTTATTGGGGATCGAACCGGGTACCTATTCCCACATCCTTGCTTGTAAGCGTCTTTCCAACTGCGCTATGATAGCATTTAGATGAGCTGACGAAATTTGGTTACTTATTCTCGAGTAAGAATTTAAATATCTAATCTAAAGAGAATAAAGTGTATAGGGGACGTGCATGAACTATAGGGGGCAGCACAGGAGCCGTCAGATCTTTGGCGCGAAGCGTAGATGTGTAGTTTATGATTCCGATGTAGCCCACGAGATGGCAGAACCTACTATGCACAAGGAAACGTACTTACGAGAACGGTAGATGGTAGCACTTGCTTTGGCAATATACATGTGCACATATGTTTCCGATTCAGGCCACAAGATGGCAGGCCCTCCAACGCGCACGGTCCCTATAGTGGGCGTGCGTGAACTATAGGGGGTAGCATAGGAGCCGTCAGATTTTTGGCGTGAGGCGTAAATGTGACGTTTATGCTTCCGATGTAGCCCACAAGATGACAGAACCTACTATGCATAAGGAAACGTACCTACAAGAACGGTAGATGGTAGAACTTGTTTTGGCAATGTACATGTTTCCGATTCAGGCCACAAGATGGCAGACCCTCCAACGCTCACGGTCCCTATATGTAGTAGAGGGTTATTGTCATACTAAATTTTGTAGTCACAGTAAATTTACTGCCATCTTTCGATACAGGATTAAAATGAAAATGAAAAAAAAAAATCAATAAATGTATATATGTATGGATAAATGATTTCTTTTATTTTTAGAACGCCATATGATTTTGACCCATGTTCTTTTACTGATATGAGTAAAAATTGTTAAATATAAAATGGTGTCGCCATCTAGACGAGCATAGGCCAAAGGTATGGCGCCGTATATTCAAGAATCAAATTTTCTTTAAAGCGCAAAAAGCCATCATCTGTTGCAAAAAATAAACGAATGCGCTTAGCCCGCGATTGATAAATAAAAATACGATATTTTAAATTTTTTCAAAATAAAAAACAACAATTGATACGAAATTTAAGTATAAAAAAATACAAAAAGTTATGTAGCAGCATACAATTACTGGGGATGGAACCAGGGACCTCCCTATGCAAACAAAAAAGCGAACGTTTGCAAAATGCGCCATGATAGTTTTTACTAAAGCTGACGAAATTTAGCTACTCATTCTCAAGTAAAAACTAAATATCTAAATACCGCCGAAACCAGTGATACAAATTTTCTGAATTTTTGGCCATTTAATCTATAAACATATAGCAAAAAGAAAAAAACTCTTATGATATCGATACGACTATTTGTTTAGGCGCCAGGTATCACAACTCCGCCATTTTTAAAAATTTCCAAAAACCGGATTGACAAAAAAAATTTATTTAGTCATAGAATCTGGTCACAAAATTTCATGAGAATCGGTTAAGAATTGCGACCTGTAGAGGAGAACATCCGGAAATACAAAACTAAATATCTAAATACCGCCTAAACCAGCGATAATTTTTTTCTGCATTTTTTGCTATTAACTCTGTAAACATGTCTCAAAAAGAAAAAACTCTTATGATATCGATACGACTATTTGTTTAGGCGCCAGGTATCACGACTCCGCCATTTTTAAAAATTTCCAAAAACCGGATTGACAAAAAAAAAATATTTAGTCATAAAATTCGGTCACAAAATTTCACGAGAATCGGTTAAGAATTGCGACCTGTAGAGGAGAACATCCGGACATACGAAAGCAAAATGCCCGAGTCAAAACGTAGACCTTCGCTTCGCTTCGGTCAATAAAAAAGTACGGAACCCTCGGTGGGCGAATCCGACTCGCACTTGTCCGGTTTTTTGCCTTATTGTTGGTGGATCATACACCTACCCCCTTATTCATAAATCTTTCCTCCTCCTCCTTGTGTCGTATTCCTCATTGCTGAGGGTCGTGGCCTCCACGAATTATTTTGTGGACTAACTCCTTCCACTTGTTGCGATCTTCAGCAGTGTGCAGTGCATCGTGGATTTTAGATTTAGTGCCTTCGCGGATCTGATCTGTCCATTGCATTGGGCTTCTTCCACGTGGTCGCCTTCCTTGGATTCATAAATCTTTAGGGGCCTGATTTAGTTAAATTATGTTTTATCCGCGTTTATGAATAAGGGGGGCTAGACAATAAGACTATTTTGGCCATCGATAATTTAGAAGGAGATACGTAGCTACAAATACCAATAACAGTTTTGAAACTAAAAGGTTGACTAGACTGGTCAGAAACTCACAGAAATCCTTTGTTATAAATGTATCCTACTGAAAATTTCGTGATATCATTTCGAAACAATTCATATCAAAAACAACATTTAACTTGGTGTTAAAAACTTTTTGCATACGACCATACAATTTCGTGGAGTACTTTAAAATGTTACTTTTGGTGTTCTGAACTCTCGTATATTTAAATTTCGAAGCTCACATTTCGAGTTTGCATATAGTATAGGTACATACGATTTCGTTATTTATTCTTTAGTAAAGTGTCATTCTATGGAACTTGCTAACTATGTAAACAAAAGTCACTAGTAATTTATCATTCAGAGACAATTTCAATATGGCGGTTTGTTTACATAGTTAACAAGTTCCATAGAATGACACTTTAAGCTGTCTACCACGTCACGCCATGTCAGTCCCAAAAATTGGCTTATTCTATCAGAATTTATAAAACTGAACAACTTAAGTTCAGTTATTTATTGTATTCGGCTAATATTTTTTATTTTTTAGTGGGGAGCAGCCGATCACACATCAGCATTTTTCCCAAGCTGAAACAGAGACCTTCGCTTTCGCTCGTTCAATAAGTACACTAACACGGCAACTAAAATAAAACCTGGTAGTTACACACTATTCGTGTACCATCGAACAACGTCAAATTCCTTTTAAAATTTCCTAGACGTCGCGGGTGAGTTAATATCGGGTCCATTTTTGAAATTTCTCTTGCTCAGGGATTATAGACGTTTTGAGGTAAGTCTAGAAAATATCAGATTGGATACGGGGGAATATTTCGAGTATCGATATTAAAACTACCTCCTTTTCGAGGTTAATTTTCTGCCACAGTAAAGGGCGTACACTCACTGTTAATAATAATAATAATTTGATCTTGGACACGGCGCGGATAGTCCGCCGGTTCCTCTCTCTGCAGCCCTGACCACCGGTAGCTTGGGCCTTGCCCCGCTGCTGGCGGCACCCTAGGTTAGGTTTTTTATAATGTGTTTATATTCATTTTTATTGTTTTGTAAGTGTTTTTATATTTTACTTTTATATTCATATTATAAATAACCTAACTTAAGATGAGAAATGAATAAAGAGAATAATAATTTCAGCATATATACGTCCTACTGCTAGGCACAGGCCTCCTCTCATGCGCGAGAGGGCTTGGGCTTTAGTCCCCACGCTTGGTCAATGCGGATTGGGGACTTCACATACACCTTTGAATTTCTTCGCATGTATGCAGGTTTCCTCACACTCACTGTTACTCAACTCAAATTCTATGTTTTATATTTTTATTTTTGACGACAATCCTCGCCTAAAGTATGACTCGCGCTAGATCGGGCCGGGACCGGGCCGAAGCTTCCGGCGCTTCGTTTTCTATGGAAAGCACCACGTGATCACCGATCAGCCGTCATTGGAAATGACCATGTCGGACGCCTCGGCTTGGGTCCGGCCTGGTCTAGCGTGGGTGATCCTTTTGGAACCCAAGATGACGACTGCGCACTTTTTTGCTAATGTCATCATGGTAGTCGATTTGCAGGTTTTCAGGGGTATCGATTTTACACAGGATTCATACGGTTGTTACTCACATTATATGCTTCACATTTCTACTAAAGTTCGCTTTTAGGAACTGCAGTTTTATCGTCATATTAATTACCCCAAAGCTTCGACCACCTCTGTAAGTAAAACCTTAATAGGATTTTGATCTGCCGTCTCCGCTAAGCAGTATGAAATATTATGTGCTGGTCTGTGTAAAGCCTTGGAAATCCTTGTGTAAATTATATCAGAGATCGTGAGCGCTAGTTAAAAGTGCCCCCGCTTTTCAAGCTCTGGATCTATGCAGGTGGGATTAGGTAAGTCCGTAAAACCACAGTATAATAAAGAGTACTAACGTACAGTATGGACACTCCCTGCCTCCCGTTGTAAGTGCCGCCCACCCGCCCTCGGTTACCTCTCAGTTACCGGCTGGCAAGGACGCGACGACGCGGTGCGCAGAGCGGAGGCCACGTAAAATATTAAACAAATTTACAAATCTTTTTGCAATGGGCGTGTGTTGTGCTGTGTACGGTTGTTTAAGCTCTATAAACGACAAAACTAAAAGAAAGTTCTACAGTACCTACATACCCAGTTATTTTTAAAGTGTTTTATGTTTTAGTAGAATACCAACTTACAATAGGTACTTATGTTTAGTATTTCTTTTACCCTATCTGTTTTAGACCTAAACCTATCAGATCACACTGAAGACATCACAATATCTATATGAACAAAAAATCATGTTTTCAACTTACGTAATATTTTGGTGGCCTGAATTTCCTTAAAAAAATTTTGTTACTTCGTTAATACTGATTTAAAATAGGAAACTATTGTATAAATCGAGCTTAGATACCCACCTTACAACATAATACGATTCTTATTTCTTCCTAATTCGCGCAATGAGTTTTGAGTCATTGAGGTCATCGAACTTGACAACAAAATGGCGGGAACCCTAGCCCGTCTTATCTCACTCACACGAGCATGGTACGCGTTCACCCACACGAGCTTAAACTGTGTGCGTAGGAACGCGTTTGTTTCATACATTTGACCGCCAGTGTCCGGGGTGTGGTAATACCTCCCAACTATTAGTCCAGGAACCAAATTTGACATGTACAACTGTCAGATTTCGCATCCACGTCAAATCAACAGTTGATTTTATTGCATGTTGATTCGATAGTATCAAACACAACCAAAACCCAACTCTGAACTCGGGGTGGTTTGGATTGGTTTGGTTACCTATGCACCTAACTGTGGATTGCTAATGTCAAATTTTGACATTGTACATATTCGAGAACTTATGATTTTTCCCACATCAACGGCAGATCAACACGATACGTCAAACGTCGCTTGTCGAATAGGGGTCCAGTACTAGAACTAGTCCACAAGTTCATTCAAGTGTAAATGATTACCAAAAACTCTGCGAACTTCAAGAACGTTCGTCACGAACAACCTTTGTCACAAACCATTTAAATTCTACTTACATTCGTCCCCCCCACATGTAAACAATCGAAATCCTCAAATCGATATATGGGAAGAAAACACGCACTTAGGAAGCTTAGGCGACAATCCCCCTAATTTCAAAAGCATTTGACAGAATCGTACCTTTACCCCCTGTTCCGTAACTTTATGTTTTCAAACTTATACATATGGGGGTAAGGTGGAATGTTGATTGACAGTGGGAATTGAGGGTAGTTTAATTGAAACTTAGTTGGGGTTTGTTGGCAAGTTATTTCGAGGATTATGGTGTTCGATGCCTGTTTGTGGGGGTGTTAAGAAAAACAAACCGTCCAATTTTTAAAAGGGATCAGAGAATGCAATAAAAGTTTGCGCCTATTTTTCTTATTTCACAAAAAAATAATTAAGCAAGGTTTTTTTAATACTCGATGCTGGGAGCACAGATGACGCTGTACTATGTAGTTCATATATTTTGTGGTCACTAAATTATCAAACGTGGACTGTCGGATTTGAACATTGTAATACTGGTATGTCGTTTTGGAATCAATACCACAAAATTACTATTGTTGAAACAAAGGTAAATAATAGGATTAATATTACAAATGTGAGAGGTTGGTAACATTGTTTGTTAATCTATTACTTAACAAATTTGAATAAAATGGTCATAACTGTCGTAAGATACATTTAGTTTTGGTGATCCACCCCCTGGCGACAGGCGGGCAAAACCGCGGGCACAGCTCGTTTTTTTTTAAATTTATGATAAAATTCACAAGGCAATGTCTTTGCCTTTATAGGTAGTCATAAAAGCTTCCTATATTTAAATATTGAAGGCATCCGTGGCAACTTTTGGGTCATATGTAGGAAGATAACAGGAAACAAAGAGGAATATAATGTCGTGTATTTTAGGTAGTTATACAAACGTAGGTGTTAGGGTGGTATTCCACCTGTCCAATTTGTCCAATGTGTATTTTGTCTCACATTTTGCTTAATGAAAGAGTGAGACGCAATGACATTGGACATTGGACCAAGATATTGGATAAATGGAATACCGCCCTAAGGTGAATACCACCTAGCAGATAATACCTACTTAACCGGGTATTAGGTACTGGAATTTTACCCTGTATTAAATATTTAGCGATCAGAAAGCAATTCTGTGTCAATAACATGTTACGGTTGGTGTGTGAGTCGTGATTATCTACTATAGGCAATACATTCTATTCTGCCTATTCGATTCGATATCTGGCTACTGTACTGTACTCTGTACTGTACTCTGTACCGGCCTAGCCAAGGTTACAATCGCTATCGCTTCGACAACGAAAAGCATTATGGCTCTCTATCACTCTTCCATATTAGTGCGACAGTGACAGTTGCGTTTCGATCGCTACGGAGCGTAAGCGATCGGCATCTTGGCTACGCGGCCTGGAATACGCATTTATTATACCTACCTACATATATTATATTATTTTAATATGTATTGTTCAGTTTTTCTAAGAAAAGAGAGTAATAACTCGCTATAGGTACTTATCTCTCCTAAACTGTTAGGTATCTATGATTTAATTATTTATTTAGTCCTCTATGTAGACATAGGTACTGCCGGCGGTACTTGTAAAATAGTTGAGCATCGGATCGCGTCTGCAGATAGTTAGCGAGTTCAGAGGCGAATTCACTCAACAAATACCTATTTGCCGTAAAGTTTGTCATTTCGCGTATGAGGGTGGGTGTCTGCTACTTGGGACCTGTTATTTTATTGTTTTTTCTGTTTGAAATATAACGCTAAAATATAACGCGGGTGCTAGTAGCCCTTAGCTAATTAGGGAGTTTATCTATCCGTGTCAGATGTTTGACATAATTATTAAATAACACATTGACAAAGAGTAGTCGTTGTACCCTGTGAAGGATACCAATGTCCATAATTAGAGAACATTTTCCACTTTTAATTTGTTTCTACGCTTAATAGCGTCGTTCGCAGACGTTTCTGCCTATAAAATTAATTTTGAGAAAATGTCGCTGCCTTTTTAACGCAAATATGACACTCCGAAATGGACAAATAGGTACCTACCTATAGTTTCTTTACTACCTACTCTTGTTGCCAAGTTTGGCCAACCAAATTATAGGACTTCACGGTGATATTATACTTGGTCTTTAACTCTCCATATCATTTTGACAGAGATAATATGATGACAAATTATAGTCAGTCTCGAATAACTTAAGGATAACTCACGCTAGGACGGTCCAGGTCCGAATCGAGGCGTCCGACACTTCGTTTGTTATAGAAAGCAACACGTGATCACCAATCATAGAAAACGAAGAGTCGGACGCTTCGGCCCGGACTCGAACCATAGCGTCAGTTATCCTTTATTCTTCGCCATCTTTTCCCGTATCTCGCTAAAGATCTTTATTGAGGGAGCCAAGTGAAGCACACCACATGTTGGGGAGTGAAGGAAGGCAGCAAACTCTCTATTAATTATATTACACGGTTGTGACAGCGCTTCGCGAACTTTATTAACTCGCTTGAACTGAAGGATGGGTATTCACCATCAGGCTGTGAACACGAATATGCTTGAATAGCGAGCCTCTGGAACATGGTGTATAATTATAATAAGGCTTTAAAGAAAAGGCCCGGTTCTTAAATGTGCGGTTATACGTGTCACTTTTTAATACCTCGCGATTGAAAGAGATGGACGCTGTAATTATCACGCTGTCACGCAGGCAAATACGGACATCATATCCGTACTGCTGGTTTATATTATACACCGAGCCACACCGCCCACTATTAGTAGTCAAGTAGGCTGCCAATAAAGGTAAGTATATACTTACACGTGTATAATGCATAATTAATTTCCTTGGTGTTTTCTCGGAAACGTTCGTATTTGTCATGCTACTTCAGTGAACCTCAGTACTTTTTGTACCGTGAGTGACTGTAATAGCAAGACACGTTCGTACGTTTCCATGAAAATACGAAGGAACACAATTATGCGCTACATCTGTATGCGTACCATCGCTCACACGTATAATAATTGACAGTTCGTAAACCTTATTACAAAAGGCTTAAGGTCCACCGATGGACGGTTAAGAGTGTTGTTCTTTGTACCTATTGTTGTTATAGAAATATCCAATTCATTAAAGCGTAACCCAACAACGCATATCTCAGAATCAATCGATTAAAAATGGATAATTCCAGCAACTCTGCGGCCCGGTCATCAATTTATTAATCAAACTTTTCAAAGGGAAATTCGATGGAAATCACTCACCAAATTAATATGGATTAACAACGGGCTATTTTTGATTGATTAAAAACCCTTTGATGGCGATGAGTGGACGATTCGTCAATTAAAATAATTCTGATCTGGGCGATCGTCAAACTTTGAAAAAACGTCAATATTTCTTAATTAAAAAGTTTTGCGTTGGGGCCCGGGGATGGGCTGATTCTACCTAGCAATGTGCAAGTTGCAGAACATTCTCGAAATTTCCGAAATTTCTGGAAACTTCATGAGAAAATTCTCATGGATGTTTCCACTAATAAAGTTCCTGATCAAATTAGGAATTACCTATTACTCAATCTTCTTAATGTTGACGACTCCAATGTTTCATTTAAGACAGTTTTAATATAAATTTACGTCACTCATTACCTCATTAGCTTCTATTTCAAGGGTCATATAAATTAAAACGAACTATAAGATTGCAATAAGCATGCAGGAAAAAACACCGAGATCATTTCGTGGGAGCTTGCTGAATTTCTACTCAGTTCCCGGAATCCTTACAACTAGGGAACAAAATTATGTTATTAAATATTTTAGTACATCTGGTGCTACATTATGACACCAGATGCTAAGTAGCTACGGCGAAAATTTAAAGGTCCATGTACTGTAAACCGTTATAAAACTCTCTTCGGTCGTGTTTTAAAATTCGCCACTTTTTCGCGCTTGTATCGTAAGCTTGTATTGTGTAGAATTTGATTTATGTGTTTTAAGTAGTCACACTACTAAGTTTTAATTTGTTATACGCGATATAATCCGTTTCATAGTTTTATTTTATGAGTAACTAGTTTTATTTAATGAGTAACTATCGCAGTAAAAGACAATATAAAATTAAGTTGTTGTGTTTTTAATTTTCTAACTAACTAACAACAGCCTTGCACCAGTTGAACAAGGAGTGACCCTAATAGGAAACTTCGCTTAATTATTACGAAGCGTTTTAAATAACTCAAAGTCATCTAACAGTCATTTTGTTTGTTTAATGTATCGGGTAACTTACCCGTTCGGTTATTTAATGCACAACTTACTGTGGTGCAATAAGTTCATTTTGCACCAACAAACATGTGGTTCATTGAATAATTTTCAATAATTCTTCACTTAAACTTACTTACTAGTACCCATAGTACAAGCTAATAAGGAACTTATGTCTAGAAAAGTGGAACAAGAAATTCGTAGAAGATTCTGTTGTAAAGGGTATATGGTATAGCAGTGTTCAAGGACGACCCGGGTGGGTTCCATGGTTTGACGGTGCCAGACTTACTAGGGAGACGGTAACGTGTGCACTACGTCTGCGTTCGGTACACATTCCGTGTAATAAATTTTATCACCTCATGAAAAAAAGAGATACAAACCTATGTGATCATTGTAACAGAATAGAAGACCTAGTCCACATATTTATAGAATGCACTATAGGGCAAGTCGAGCGGAAAAACATTTTAGGAAATATTTTGGACAGCGTATATTATCCTTGAATATTTTGCTTTCTCAACCGCTATCAGAAGGGGCTGAGAAAATGTTTACATATTATAAAAAATATCGCGCACTAAGGTCTGAGAGTTAGTTACACACGTGAACTCTCCTCTGAGGCTGGCATCGTCACCACGAGTGTACGAAAACCTCTATAAAAATGAAGAAAAAAAAATTACAAGCTATGCTTAGTTTGGGGCGCTAGGTCGATTTGTGTAAGATATATTTATAAACCCTATATCTATTTATTTTGTTTCTTTATTTATTACTTTTATTAGATATCAAAAATAATTACAGACGCGATGTCGAGGTGTTCGATCTCAGGAATTATTTCAAAAATAGCTTTTTGTAACAAGACCATGTGCGCGGGTAGTTCGAAAAACTCGCGCGCCTAGATGTTGTTGATGTCAACTTTAGCCAATACTTATTCTCCGAGACCATAGTCTAATAAAACATGGTCTTCCATTCCCAGAGTGACACGGGCCTACGTCACAACAACATGGCCGCTATATATAGCGCTATCGCATATTATCATATAGCGCTGTCGCATGATGACGTAGGCCCGTGTCAGTTAGGTGACCTAGAAAAGACGGGAATGGAGTACCAGGCGGAGTATATTATTATACCATGTCCGAGACCACGGGGACAACGCCGTCCTCGAAAAGACGGAAGTAAATTTGAAACATAATTTTACGGTATTAAGTCCTGTCGTTGTGAATAATAATGAGTAAAAATCGTGAAAGTTTAAATCAGTGAATCGCTTTTTGATTTGCAGTTACAATTTTGCACTATTTCGACAATTTTCGTATGGTATCAAAATTTTAGAAATTCATTATTTAGTGAACGTCGTACCTACCAATAATTAAGTGTTTTGAGCGTTTAATACTAAATGGTGAACTAGCTTTTACAACTCATTAAGCTGCGACACTTCAAGTTTTTGTCTCCTCCGAGGCGAGGCGAAAGGCATTGTTTCTCATGAGTCATGACAATACCGAAACTACCATCACGCATATCAGCTATTGAAAAACTACTTTGAATTTAGACTTTATTGCATGGGAATGTAGTATAGATTTGAATGAGTTTTGCAATGGCTGTTAGGACTGTTATGTGTGGAATTAACTTCTAATCGGATATTGTTACATAATTTTCTGTGAAAATGTAGCGTTTTGTGTTTTGTGAAACCCTAGTGTAAATTTCATTCGATAGCGTGACGAGCGTTCGCGTTTGCGTTTTGTCTATTTTTGTATGGGATTTTGAATAGCGCACCAAGCGGGACGTTTTGGAAACTCAAAATCCCATACAAAATGACACTTAACGCAAATGTAAAGTAAAGTAAAGTAAAGTATTTATTTATTGTAAACTGTGTACATAAGATGACATATACAGGAGATATCGAATCAACAGTTGCCCATTTCGAGCATACAATATGATCTTGGAACTACTAACTATCAGTGGCGGCGCGTGGAATTTTTCGCTAGACAACTCGGAGCAAAAAAAAAACACCTACATGAAACACCTACATTATGTACTTATTTTTTCATGATAAGCGAAGGTAAAGTAAAGCGCTAGGTATGTCCTTGAGTTCGTTCTTTTGCAGTTAGTGTATAACCACCTTTGCCATACTTGTCATCACTGACGTCACATAAACAGTGTATGTCGTGTATGACAAAAGCGGATTCCTACTCCTAAATTCCTAACAATCCTAACTAATAAGTTTTTTGCAAAAATTTCATTTTTGGTACAAGCTTTTATCGCTGACTATACTTTTCTTACGACAGACAACTAATACTCATCGAGACAATTCTAAAAACCCCTAACACAATTAGGTTGCGTTGTTTCATCACAGAGTTCTTATGGCGACCTCCTGTCTCCATCATCAGATCAGTTCGACAGTATGATATTATTGTATTGTCAGCAGAACTACATACAGCTGCAAATTTTCATGACGCTACGATCCTTGGAAGATGTTTAAATTAGTTACCTTAGATTCCATTACATTAGTTACATACAGATCGACCTAATAAAAGCTTGTTAAAAACAAGGACTGACCTTGAAACACCTGCACGAACAATACGCAACACTAATAACACTCAAAAATTCACTGCTTTAGTCTTTATATATAAATATATGCACACAACTAAGTAAAATCTCATTAAAACCTATAAAACTCTAATAAAAACAACAATAACAACAAATCTTGGCAATAACCGGAACGGAAGTGTTGTCATAATATATTACTACAAAACCTATTACTACAAATTTATGAACAGTACTTTCTTTGAAGAAACCCTCGTTATCAAATTACCTTAACTAAACTTGCGACTCCATAATATTCTTAGATTTTGTAATAAAATTTCTTTTTTTAAAGGTTTTTTGAAAATTTGGTATTAATGATAGCAAAATACAAAAAAAAATACCCATTAATTCAATTCAATGTTTTGGTACGGCAACATTAACCACACGAGCGGCAAACGCGACTCGATTCAAAATTGTGAAACATTACACTCCAATATAAATCTTATGTGTGTCCGTGCATTTTTCCAATATAAACCTTATCATGTTACGTTTAAGGTTTTTATTTAAATGAATAACTCGATACAAAACCGTGTTATTTTGATGCGTAAATACGCGGACTTTCTTTAGCGAACTTTATGAGCGTGTGCGTGAGTTGTCGTATGTGTGTGGTGGCTCATGAATGAATAGGGGATATTACTGCAATGTTCTGCCGCCAGAGTGCAGCACTACCGACTCAGTAAATTCATAGACTAACTTATACATACTGTGCCTTAAACTGTTTTTTGACAAGTTTTCACAGACAATAAAATATGACATTGATGCATCAAGGCGGTTTGTTAACAAGGGCCTACCGGTAAATGCGAAAATCGAAATTTGGTTATTTGCCTCTTTATCGCTCGAATATGCAAGAGTGATAGAGAGGTTAGATAACAGAATTTCGATTTTCTTGTTTCGCGGTAGGCCATGTGTCAATGTGGTTTGTTTACTGTATGTGCCACAAAGGTGCCATCTACGCAGAGCTTTGCCTAATATTCCCTATACTCAAGCTTAAACTTAGTCGCCCGCGCGCCCGCTATGATTAGTTGAAATTTAATCAATAGTGAAGCTTTAGTAAATCGTGTTATCGATTACAAGGTAATAATACGTAGTGTTTTCGTTAATATATGTAGCAAGTAGCAATAAATTTTAGGCAAGCCGGTGGGAATCGGGTTGTATGAAGCCGCCGCTACTGCTAACTATACTAGCTTACTGACTAATTTATACTTAACAAACTGGTGATTCCAGAGAAAACTCATTTAAATTGTAAAATACATTTTCAATTAACCAGTTTTTTAATTTAAATTTAAAACGATTGCCCTCTAACATTTTTATTTCAACTGGCAGGGCGTTAAAAACTCGTATTGCAGTATTGAATGTACTTCTGTAAAACATTGAGTTGTTTGATTTTGGACATACAAGATTAAATCTGTCAGTGGCGGTACTTCCATACAAGCCCAAAAGCCAGGCTTGCCTTAGTTGCCTTACCGAAATTACGTAGTGATAAGATCAATAATCAATATAGATTATTTTAAACCGCGCGCCAAATGAACCCGTATTATTAAATTCAAGCCAAGGCGCGCGGACCGCGACGCCAGCGTGTTGCAATTTTTTGCCGTGGTGGCGCCTCGTCCGCGCGAAAGAAATCGGGCGTAGGATGTTCTAGCCATCCTGCTCGCACTCGTCGGCTTGCAACCGGGCTTGCTTTTTCGTCTCGCTCTAGGCGCTCTTAGCCTACAAACCGCCATAGAACGATGTAACTATTTGTTGGTATGTATAGCAATTTTATAAGGCGATTTAAGCCTGGCTTTTGGTGTGAAGTTAGCTGCATAAATTCACACGGGCACGCGTTTATTTCAAGTGTATTATTATTTAGTCGAGTCGAAAGTAACGAAAGCTCAATTTATTTAAGTGAATTTGAATTAAGTACCTAGTGAATGTGGATTTGTTCGTTTGTTGTAACGTTTATAAGTGTCAACAATTGACGAAGTTGTTCCTTGTGACGTTATGAGATGCGTCCACGTATTACTCAACGAAGGCAAGGTAAAATCGTTAAACTTTGTAGAAAAACGGGATATCATGTCCGCGCCAAAACCACCAACCGACTTGTGTATTCTCAGATAAGTCAGTCGCATTAAGAGAAAATTTTGTACGGCCGTTTACAAAACACAAGGATTGTTGGTTTACTCCAATTAAGGCGTAATTAGAGTGACAGAGAAAGAAGCATGCAATTTGCAAACTTCTGTGTTCGCGGTAGGCCCTCTGATATGTTTGTAAAATTCTATCTAAGTAGTTATAGTATGTAGTACCTAGTATGCCCTGTGCGCTATGATAGCTCGCCGCGATACGCTAGCAAATTCATTTGAGTCCAAAGAGTGAGATTGGACATTTATTACGAAAACATATCTTTCGGCTTGCCTTACTCCGAAACCTTAGGCACGCCACTGAAATCTGTACTGCTCTCTGAGATTATCTCTCTGCGAGGATTTTTTCCTAAAATAGGCGTCATTATTTTTTACAAAGAGGCAGAGTTCTAAAATGTATATTCCAGTAAGAGTAGAGCAGTAGAGTTGTTTTACAAATGCGTACGTCACATCAAGCTATCGAATAAAATTTACACTAGTAGTACTGGATTTTAAATGTTTGAAGGTAATTTTAGGTAAGTGTTACGTTTTGTATGGATAGCAAAGATTGAGAATATATAAGATCTCAAGCTAACATACTATTATTTCGATGTGGTACTAAAATTTTTGCCGAAATATAAGAAAGTCATAGCAACTTTATAAAGTAAAAAATATTCTCTTCCGCATGACTTATATTTAACTTTTATGTATGTATTTACCTAAAACTACATAAAATCATTCCTTTATTTGGCGGGTTTTATTTTGTAAGTTTAAAATTGTACCATCACGCTCCGCGATTGTTGTGTCAGTTAGGGTCCTAGCTCCTAGCTAAATTGGTTGTACTTACGCTATAGAATTTCCAATTTAGCAAGAACCTTAAATGCCATAACAACCCCGTGTGGTGACTGTACTACAAAAACGTTTAATATTTCAACAAAATACCATACCATTTCACCTCTCCCTTCTCCCTCTATAATAAAGTAAGTAGGGTAATGAACTCAAAACGCCAGCATTCCTCAAAAATAACCCTAAAGGTGTCACATTGGCGACAAAATGCCTCGCATAGCTCCACCAAAAATGCAAAAGGGATGTTTGCCCACTTGAGTGGGATAAGAGGAAAACAGGCAATTTTCCCCTTAGAGCGCATTATTAAGAAATCTCGGCAATGGACGTAATAACAGATGCAAATGACGGCGGGAGGCGATAATGTATGCGATCTGGTATGTACGCACTGCGATGTAACTCGACGTTTATACTTTGAGCACAGAAAACCGCCTACGGTCAGTGACTTTGAGCAACATTGGCCTTATCACGAAAAACGAAATTCCTAATATCTACCTGTCTATGGCTGTTGCATATTGGAGCAATCGAGCGATTTGCGTTTTTCGCGTTTCGCGATAGGGCCTCAGATGTGCAAGTTGCGTGATTCCATATAAGGTGAAAGAGTTCTGGAAAATTTACATAGTACAGAGATTTTTTTAAAGAAGATAAGTCGTCCCCCATTATAATTGTGAGATATTTTGAAATGGTAAATTTCACAATTTTACAAACTTCGTCGGCTCACATAAGGTACTTAGGGTATGCGGTATCCCAAACCAGTATATAGGTTCTGTAGTATCATTTTTATGATCACATTTCACCTTTTTATATATTTATAAGGTGAAATGTGGTAAAAAGTTATTTATATCTTCACCCATTTTATACCTAATCTATCTGTAAACCAAATTTCATAATCGATATCAATAAAATATTATACCCGCCGCACATCCAGCCACAGTGCGTCCAAAAGTATCATTCCTAATTGCATAGAATTCATATTTGCATTTAAATTGCATCGGGCCCTCGGAGCCAAGGGTTGTCTACGTCTGCAGATTTAATTCACTTGTCTTGTCGGCCCAGGATGGGTGTCGTCAACAGTTGGTTAATGGTTATTAACGACTAACATGTCTAGGAACGATGGAAACTGCATAGAAATTTGTTTGTAGGAGGGTCAACTATCTTTGAAGCTGACTGTACAACGAACTAGAATACAACTAGAATCTAGAATAGAACTAGAAGTCTGACTAGATAGATAATTGTGCCGCGAGCGACTCAGTGTACATCGCGGATTGATAACGTCAAATATTGTAATGCCGCGCAAAGGGTTTGACATATACCTACCTAACATTTTATTTTAGCCAATCAAAACCAATTGACCAATAACAACTTTTTTTTAATAGCGGGAAATTCTAAACGGGGAAATATTCTAAGCTGTGGGCGGGGTGGGCCATATTTATGGAGAAGGGATACCTATGCAGCTATGAGTTCAAAGGGGGCATCGACCTTAGTTATAAGAAAATGTACCTATATATAGTTTTTAGGGTTCCGTACCCAAAGGGTAAAACGGGACCCTATTACTAAGACTTCGCTGTCCGTCCGTCCGTCCGTCTGTCACCAGGCTGTATCTCACGAACCGTGATAGCTATAGACAGTTGAAATTTTCACAGATTATGTATTTCTGTTGCCGCTATAACAACAAATACTAAAAACAGAATAAAATAAAGATTTAAATGGGGCTCCCATACAACAAACGTGATTTTTGACCAAAGTTAAGCAACGTCGGGAGTGGTCAGTACTTGGATGGGTGACCGTTTTTTTTTTGTTTTTTTTTTATATGGTACGGAACCCTTCGTGCGCGAGTCCGACTCGCACTTGCCCGATTTTTTATTAGTTTTAAGAGCTCTGTGCGCCTCTTGTGCATTTGACGCTCCAGTCCAATGAAGAGTAAAGGGTACCAGCTGCCCAACTCAGAACATCCATACCAAAAAAAAAAAAATGCAGCTAGCTATGTGTCAGATAAGCGTCAGTCATAGGGACCGTTTATGAAAGGAAAAAATGCACCGAGAGGTTCGAGTCTATTACTTATGTATGTATTATGTATATTCCGTCGATGTAGAGGTATGAGTAGGTATGTCCGATACTTATTATTTTCAAATAAATATGTATTTAGATACCTGCCTGTTTCAGAAAACTACCATAAATGGCAAAAAAGTGAACCAGATTTTTATTCTCCTTCTAAAAAAGTCTTCAAGTATATTTTACGCGATAAGTTAAAAAAGTTAATCTAAAAGAGAAACCAGGTAACTCATTAAAAACTAATTATTAGAGTTAACTTTATAAAAACTTGTCTAGGAACGAGATTTTTTCTTGGCTTAACTTTAGCAGGAGCATGCCGTTAAAGGTTATATTCGCATGGCAACTGCAGCAGCGCTTTTTGACAGAGTGTTAGCGAAGGTCTCTGTATCAGCTTGGGCTAATACTTTCGTATGTCCGGTTATGTTCTCCTACGAAAAATTAGGAATGGTGACATTCGCACGGGTCTGGTAAGCTTCGGTAGCATATTGATTTGAGATAGACTGCCCGATTCGAACTTTAAGATACCTCAATTAATAGATCTAGAAACGATATGGATAAAGGAGCCCACAGATTACCAGTTCGCCGGACGATATCAGCCTGTCAGTTGTTCGGAGCTGTCAAATTTTGCGTTTAACTGACAGGCCGATATCGTCCGGCGGACTGGTAATCAATGGGCCCCTTTATATGTTACAATTGCTGTTGACAAGTGTTGTTTGGAGAGCCGTCACCTTTGACACTGACATATCTAATCCATATCGTTTCTATATCTATTAATTGACGTAGGTCAACATCGCTTGCAGACGTAGTAATCTGGTTTGTATAAAGTATAAGTATACTACGTACACCGGGCCGTGTCGTGGCCGGAGCTTCCTACGCATCGTTTTCTATGGAAAGCATCACGTGATCACCTGTCATGTCATAGAAAAGTAAGCGCCGGAAGCTCCGACCCGGACACGGCCCGGTCTAACGTGAGTCATCCTTAAGGTTCAGAAAATCGATCAATATGTACCATCATAAGGAAGCAACATCACATTATTTCCTTAAAGCTACATAACATAAGTAATAAATAAAGTCATTACTTAATATCAAGTAATATAATATTTACGTTATAATTATATTTTCATTTATTTCCCATCTTATTAACGGATCAAAAGAAACTAGCGAGAGCTCAGACCCGTAGACAATCACGTATGTCCCTACAACATTACCTTAAACTCTAAATCATAGAAATATAGCCTTTATTACGAGGTTATAGGAGTTGTGTGAGGTGTAGGAGGAAGTTTGTTTCCACGTCGTCGTAATTTAATGACGTCGTGGACGGCACGCTTTGATCTCTTTTCGGATGTGGAGTACAAGTTATAAGCGAATTACCAGCGCTATTACTGGCGTTTTCGAATTTTAGTTATTCACATACCTGAGTGGAAAGAAGCCATAATTTTAAAAGAATGAATGAATGAACTAAAATTCTAAAGCACTTATGATAGAATAGTATTATATCGCGATATACTATTCCTTTAAAGGGTTCAAAGCATCAACCAAATGTCAAATGAATGAATATTGTGAAATGTAGAAGAAATTAGGACGAAGCAAAACAATAAGTTTAAATACCCAATCACAAGTGATTGATCTGTATTTTAAGGAATTGTGTTTTTAAATTATCATCCCGTCATGCTCTTTGGCAACCCGACATTACGTTTTTGCAATTTTAGTAGTTTCACAATTGGTACTTACTTGAAAAGAATATGTTTCCTCTTTAGTTTGGGAGTACGAGCCAAATAAAGCTGAGGTTCCTGTAGACCATCTCACCAGCAATCTCATCTCACCGTAATCACCGTAACATATAAAAGCTTGTAGAGTCCGTCTAAGCTAACTCTGCATCGGCATGGCAAGCGACAGAGTGTAAGAGCTCCACCATAAATATCAAAATCCTATGATTTAAACGGCAGTCAGCTTAACCTCCGACGCAAAACGAGGGTGTTATAAGTTTGAGTATATGAGTGTGTCTGTCCGTGGCTCTGTAACTCTTTGTTAAGGTACTTGGGACGCGACAATCAAACACCAGTTTCTGATCAAGACTGAAGTTCATTTATTGTACGCTTACCCACAACATGCATAAATATAAAGTACCTACAATCTCCTCTTTTCAAAAAAAAAATACACAAAAAAAATGACACTTTCATGGTGTCATTTTAAAAAACTGAGTGTACAATTTAATAAATAAATGCTGACTGGTAAATTTAAAATTATTAACAAAACTTATGCTTATTGTACTATTTTAAAACATCAAAATGCGCATGCAAATGATTTTCCTTACTAAACATAGGTATTTATAGTAACAGTATTAAAATGACAAACCATATTTTATTCCAGATAAAATGTTGATTCGTGAGACAATGTGCTTAATCCAGACACTTAACATCATTATTAAGTAGGTATATAACATTTAAAAAAAAAATATTTCATTACATTATCATGAAAATTATTAAAATAGCTTATAACAAAATACACATTTTATTTAGCAGCAAAACAAGACCAACTTGAAGTGCATGTACAGGCATTACATTATTATAGATATAACATTGATCATTATAGAACTTATTATAGGTATACAGTATGTTAAAATACATTACCATTCCAAACTGTTTACCAGCCCCACGAACCCCACCGATCAGGAACGATCACCTCCCTGCCGGAGCGACTAACATAGTTATTACTATTATTATTGGTGGGAGCAGACAGTATACTGGATGGACCGGGGTGCGCGACCGTGTCACGAGAATCAAACCCGGTGTCGAGGGCGCGCGGCGCGCCAGCCACACCGCTCGATGACGTCACCGCGTTATCACTGCAGATAGCGATATCATCATAAGGCAGAGGGCACACTGAAATGTCTTGCGCTGCCGGGCGCTGATCAGAATCTTTAATAAGATGTCGTCTATTCCTAATCAAAGTGCCACCACCACATATTTTTACAAGATACGAGCGTATACCGCGCAATGATACGATGGTACCACTCACCCAACGTTTGTCTATTCTTACTTTTACATTTTGTCCAGGGTGTAATTCAGACATATCGCGAGCATTTTTATCATACTGATTTTTTTGCATTTCTTGGCGTATTTCCAACTCTTTTTTTACATTTTTCTGAATTTTAGGCAAAAGCAGTTTTGGAGGACATGGTACAATACCTCTTAGTTTACGGCTGTTAAGAAGCTCAGAAGGGGAAGCTAGTTTGTTACTAATGGGAGTATTCAAATATTCTATTAAAGCTATTCTAAATTCCGTTTTTTCATAGTGAGTTTTCTTTAGCAAGTTTTTAATTGTTTGAACCGTCCTCTCAACTTGACCATTAGACTGTGCAAAGTGTGGCGATGACGTTATATGTTGGAAACTCCACTCTGCCGAGAATATTTCAAAACTGTTGGATCTAAATTCAGGGCCGTTATCAGAGATCACCGTGTTAGGAATACCATGTCGACTGAAAATTATTTTCAATTCCTTGATAACGTTATCAGAGGTTAGAGAATTCAATTTTGCAACTTCAACATATTTGCTAAAATAATCTACTACTATCAAGTATTGGTTTTGCTGAAAATGGAATATATCAACCCCTAGTTTGGACCACGCCCTTTCTGGCACTGGATGTGGGATTAAGGTTTCTTTTCTATTTTGATTTTTAAATGTCAAACATGCCTGACAGTTACTAATGTAGTCCTCTACATGTGCATTTATATTTGGCCAGAACATACTCTCCCTAATACGCAACTTACATTTATCTAAGCCTAAGTGCCCTATATGCACACGCCTTAACATTTCGTTGCGCATTGCAACTGGAATAACAATTCTATCGCCTCTCCATAACATGCCATATGCTAACGTAAGTTCGTCGCGGTAACCCCAATAAGACCTCGCTTGAATGTCAACCTCATGTTTATGCGTTGGCCACCCATCCTTAACATACCTGAGTACTGTTTGTATTTCCACATCATTTTGCGTAGCAACTTGTATTTTTACAAAATGCGTGTCCAGTAACGGGTTACTCACTGCGATGGCACAAACTTGTGCTTGCAAGTCTAGCTGGTCTCGCGGTACTTCAACTGGACCGCGCGTCGGTTCTACAGCGCGTGATAACGTATCTGCCATATACAAGTATTTTCCCGGCTTATAAACTAATTTGAACGTGTACGGCTGTAGACGAAGCAACATTCGCTGTAATCTAGCTGGAGCGGTTGCTATGGGCTTGCAAATTATACTGACCAAAGGCTTATGGTCCGTTTCTATTATTATGTCACCCCTACCATATATATATGTATAAAATTTCTCACACGCGTAAACCACGGCCAGAAGCTCCTTCTCAATCTGAGCGTAAGCTTGCTCAGCTTTCGTAAGCGATCGCGAAGCATAACAAACTGGTAATTCATTTTGCATAAGACATGATCCTAATCCATTCTTAGACGAATCTACTGAAATTACCACGGGTTTATTGAGATCATAAAACTGTAAAACGGGAGCTTTTGTCAAACAATCTTTCAAGTCATCAAACGCTTTTTGGTGGTGCTCTGTCCAATGCCATTCGGTATCCTTACGTAACAACTCTCTCAATACAAAATTCCTATCCGATAAGTTTGGTATGAAATTGCCTACGTAATTAATCATTCCCAAAAATCTCTCTAAATCTTTTATGTTTTCTGGTCGTGGCATATTTTTTATGGCAGAGGTATGTGAGCTATCTGGATATATACCTTGTGCACTAATTCTATGACCTAAATATTTAATTTCTGTTAAACCAAATTTGCATTTATCTCTATTCAACTTTAAATTGATTTCCCTGCACCTGTTCAAAACCCTTTTCAGTCGGTCGTCGTGCTCTTCTTTCGTACGGCCGTGTATAAGTAAGTCATCTATAAATAGGCACACTCCCGGAATGTCATCAAAATTTTCAAACATTTTCTTATGAAAAACCTCTGAAGCGGACGTAATTCCGAACGGTAACCTTAAAAACTTATACCTACCGAAACATGTGTTGAATGTGCAAAGATCCGTACTATCTTTGTGCAAACGCAACTGCCAAAATCCCTGTTTTGCATCCAACGTACTATAATATTTAGATCCCAATAAATTTACAGTAATTTCATCCAAGGTCGGGAGCTTGAAATGTTCCCTTTTAATGGCCTGATTTAAGTCACGTGGGTCTAAACAAAGCCGTAGGTCGCCATTAGATTTTCGCGCTACAGTCATACTGTTAACCCAGTCGGTAGGGCCTTCCACTTTTGCAATTATGCCCTCATCTACCATATTATCTAATTTTTCCTTGATACTATCTTTTAAAGCTACCGGCATCTTTCTCGGAGCGTGGACTACGGGTCTAATACTACTATCAATTTCTATCTTGTACTCGCCAGGCATACATCCTAACCCCTCAAAAACGTCATTGTACTCGCGAAAGATATACTCATAATCCTGTATGACGCTAATGTCCTTTATCAATCTAACTACCTCAAGTTCACTGCACGATTCGCGGCCTAACACCGCCAACACCGGTACTACATAGGACGGTACATCCGCTATCACGAACTCCAGTATATAAAAGTTGACAATGATATCGTTAGCTGAGTAACTCTTATACTTTATACACGTCTTAGATAAATCTTGTTCTGCTAAACCAACCTGGCTCAAATATCTTATTGGTAAAATATTCGCATCGGCCCCGGTATCCAGTTTAAAATTAATAGTAACATCTGCTCCGAAGGTTAAATCTATAGACCAATCACTACTCGAATTACTAAGACAATAGATTACCTGATCGATAGGTTCCACTGAGGACTCCACAGCTTGTACGTTATACACCGTGCACATGCGTGAGAAATGATCATAGTTATTACAACTCAAACACATTTTTCCTAAAGCCGGACACTTCATATAGATACCGTGAGCAAACCCGCACTTTAGACACTGCACTCCAGATTTAATTTCACCATAAGGTCCCGTTTGTTGACGTTGTTGTCTCATCTCTCGCGATGAAACAGCTGTTTGCGCAGGAGCGGCACGGCGGCGCGGCGGCGCGGGGCGCGGGGCCGGCTGCGACCAGCCGCGACCTCTGCCCCTCGGCGCGCCTCGCGCTCCGTACCCTCCACGTCTTGATATCCAATTCACCTGACCGTACGGAATACCGCCTTCCTCTAGCATAAACTGGTCTTGACTATTACTTGCTGTAATATTATAAGTATAAGCTTCATGTTCACTGGACTCTTTCTTGATTGACCCCGCCTGCACTTTCGATATTTGCGCAATATTACATATTTCCAGGGACTTTTTTAGAGTTAAGTCCGGCTCTCGCAACAAACGCTCCCTCAGCGCGTTCTCCTGTATTCCACATATGAGGCGATCCCTTATCAAATCATCTATTAGCTCCTTAAATTCACAAGCACTTGCTAGCTTTTTCAACTCGAACGCGTACTGCTCAATTGATTCACTTTGTTTTTGACACCGAGTAAAGAATCTGTGCCTTTCGATGGTAATATTTTTTTTCGGTGAGAAAAAAGATTCGAATTTATCCAATAAATCCTTTACACTGGCAAATGTACCTTCAAATTGAGCATGTACCTCGCGACACTGCTCACCAATCACATGCAGCAATATGCTCATCTGCACCTGAGCACTTTTTTTAGATAATTCACACGCCTCATAATAAACTTGGAATGATTTTCTCCATTTCTCCCATTCTTTGGAGAGGTTCCCTGATGTAACATTTTCCAAATTATTTGTTAAACTAAACGGTAATGGCGGCGGCAACACAGCTTCCATTATGGCACAAACACTTCTCTGTATGTACGTATATATGTATATTATTGCAATCCAAATGTCTACAAAATCGTAATATCACTACAATTTTCGAGTTTTCAATACCCGTCTCAATTAACGCACGCACTATTTCTACAAAAGGTTCAAAACGGCTGCGCCATGTTAAGGTACTTGGGACGCGACAATCAAACACCAGTTTCTGATCAAGACTGAAGTTCATTTATTGTACGCTTACCCACAACATGCATAAATATAAAGTACCTACACTCTTAAAAGGATATACCGATTAGGATGCGTTCTTTATTTGAAAGCAGGTTGATTTATTTTATTATCATTCTAGTGATGATTCTTCAACACATTTTATTCTAATTAAATCGATTCATTACGTTAAGGGATTTTTAGGTTTTTAATTTGTGTTCTTGAAACTTGGACCACACACCCCCGTCGGCGAAACACAACCGCAGCCAATAGTTACGGGCTATGTATAAAGGAGCATCGCGTCGGGATAGTTCGGCAACTCCCGGCAACTCTCGAGCAACTTCGTACGGGACTCTTTTTGAAAACTGGAATTAATGAGTCGGAGGTTTCTAGAGTTTCATGTTTACAGTTTTATTTTGACTGGCTCATCAAATTTTGGAAAGTAAATCTGCATATAAATGTCAAGGAAGCTTAAGAGAGATGGTTTTTACTTATAAAATGAAGATGAAAAAAAAATTGCTTCAGTATCAGTATGTTTTGTCTTCGTTTTCAGGGTGAAATTAATAGCTATTAAGCGCATTCAACCGCAGCCAATAGTTAAGGGCTATCGCGGAGCTATAAAGGAGCTACCGGGATAGTCCGGCAACTCCTGGGCAACTCCCGGCAACTCTCGAGCAACTTCGTGGGGACTTTTTTGAAACGCTCAACATTCCATTTTTCTAACCACTCATTACGCTCGTGATTCAATTTTTGAATCTTTCGCTTGCGCGGGTATCAATATTAGCACGATAGGTTAAACAACCACTTTGCCCTCTTGTAAGACCAATAACTATTGCCTCTTTCTGCAGGGCGAATATCTTGACGCCATTCGTTTTCTTGGGAAACCCACTCTAAATAGAACCATCTTAAAATAATGATAATCTACGTATAATCATAAAGGTGAAGTTATTTTATTCAAAAGTCGCTTTAACTTAAAGGTTTTTGGTGCCAGTGCCAACTCGACTTTCCTCATAAAACCTATGCATCCAAACATGAAAAATCCAATTTACAACCTGTGCCATTTTGGGCCTCGCTAAGTGCAGCTCCACTTGAACGTTCCGAGCGAAATATGACAAGCGACGAGCGTCGCTGGTCGCGAGCGATTTGTCGCGGGCTTTAACACACTGAGTAGGGCGGGCGAGCGCGAGCGATTTTGGTAGGTATGTGGTTTATTGTTACCACTATGACAACCGCTTAAGACGAAAGTGGACGACCCGTGCGAAATAACCTTTTCATACAAACAGCAACACTCCTAACTGTGCATCGGTGGACCTTATAAAGGCATAAGGTCCACCGATGTACAGTTAACAGTGTGGGTGATGGTACAAACGTAGTCCTCATTTTCCTCTATGGATATTAACATTGTTAAAAATATTTTGACACATTTTGTTGTATATCAACCTCAGCTATGATGCTACGTTTGATTTTTTTCGAATTATTTTAAGAGTTAGGAATATTTTAACTCATTCAGTGCCAAGAACCCGACTCTCGGGTCCACTGTTCGTAGCGACTACGCGCTCCATACGGCAAAGACGTGGCTACGCGCTACGAGCGTAACCCGTAGCACTTAGTGGCAATTAATGTGCTAAAAATTTGTACAATGCTCCTAATTTTTACAATAATCAAAAAAGCGAAAAAAAAAACGATAAGTCGAGATATCTTGTCACTTTAATAAGAACTCTACGCATGTCACATATAGTTCTAACTTCAAAAACGTATGCACGACTTATCGGGTTTTACCGCACACCCGATATATATTAGAAATTGCATTTAACATCATACTTAAGTATCAAATACTTTAATGCTCCAATAGTGCATGAACGGCCTACATTTCGAAACCGTGAAACTGAACTGGACATTGCGGGTAAGTAATTTCGCCTTTTCCGCTATTTCTGTATTTAAGTTAGTAAAATACCTAACATACTTATTTAAAGATTAAAAACTAAACCGTATCAGTAACTTCTACCTAATTTCGTACGTATATACCAAAGAGAATAGATAGTATAGAGGGCTATTGCCATAGTAAATTTTGTAGTCATGGTACATTTACCGCCATCTATCGACACACGATTAAAACTTAAATAAAGCTGAAAATGTATAAATGAATCAAAATATGTATACGGATAAATGATATTTAATTTTTATTGCTCCATACTGACCCATGTTCTTTCACTGATATGTGTTAAAATTGTTAAATATCAAACGGTGTCGTCAACGCCATCTAGCCGAGAATAGGCCAAAGGTATATGGCCATCTATTCGAGAATGACTTTTTCTTGATTTCCGCGGCACGTTTTTTTCTTAGACTTTATTTATCTTATACGGAGTTACATATATGTTTGGTATATACCTATTAGCCCTAGATAGGTCGTAGGATTTACGGACCGCATCGCCTACGTGTAATAACACCTTTTACGAGCAAGTGTGATGAAATAGTACATTACGATACAAGTGCGAAAAGTAGGGAATTTGCAACAAGTGGCGATAAATTGAAACACGACCGAAGGGATTGTTTTTAATCGACACGAGTTGCGAATTACATTTTCGCACGTATATTGTACAACGTTTTACAGTACATATGGCCTTTTAAACTTTTGACATAGGCACGTATTGTCCTTAATCCTGCCCTAGGGCGGTAAAGTAGCACTATAAGTACTGTAAAATTACTCACGTGATTAGTGACACGACAAACATGTCACAACCATACCACGAACCATCAAAACATCTAAACACGGCCCGTGATCGTTAACTCCCTAGTGACAGACAGCGGAATTTTTGCCGCCGTGCGTAAACAGCTTGTTTACGACATCGACGAGTTGCGACGAGTTGACGAGACGAGGACGTGACGAGAATGGGGGCTCGTTAGGCGTCAGTTTAATTGCCACGCGTAGATGAGGGCCGATTTGGCTTGTTCTAATGGCGCTCGCGACATGACATGGTACATGAAACAGTGTAATGGTGGTGGACCATACGGCGATCTAAAGATTCCTTATTTCCTGTTAATTGTTGTTAATATTCTAGTTAGGTAGGCACCAGTTTTAAATGATGGACAATAAATAAAATTTTAAATTTTGAAATTATACTTTACATACCATCATACCGATGACTTGTTTTCTTTAACTACCTACTTACTTTTCAAAATCTTTTTTCAGGAACTACTTAATTAATTATTATTCTGCATTTCGCAGTGCGGTCAACTTAGTAAATGTAGTACTGGATACGACGGTGTTATGATGTCGTGATCTGAATTGCTACTGTAATCGAGGGAATAAAATTCCAATTTCCCATTAAACATGTACCTACTACAAACGGTGAACTAGACTTTGAAACATTTCCGAAGTCAAAGCAATAAGTCTAGCGCCTGTTAAAAATGCAATAGCAATAAAACGCTCAGGCTACACTGGCTAGCGCTTTATTCGACAGGCGCTGAGGCAATTAAGTGCCGAGCAACAATTTGAGGCGACTATTTCGTAGCTGTACGTAGTGTTTTGCAGGTTTAGTGAGTTGGCTTGGTCTTGCTTTGGAATTCTGGTTGAAATTAAGGTACCATAAATTTACCTATAGGTCATAGTCTAAAACATGGTCTTCTCTTCCCAGAGTGACACAAGCCTCCGTCACAATAACATTGCCACTTTGTAGAGCGCTATTGCATTTTTTTATACTATTATCAATATATAGCGCTGTCGCATGATGACGTAAGCTTGTGTCAGTCACGTGGTCGGAATAGAGTACCAGGCGAAGTATATTATTATACCATGCCTATTAGGTATATTAGGATATACGAAATATTGTTCATTCCACACTACTGTGTACTCCTAATCCGTGTCCTAATGTTTTACTTACCTGACATATAACTAAAGATTTTAATTTGTGTCAGCATTCAGCGACCAACGATTCATATTTTATTTCATTTATTCATTTACAACATACATTGTGTTTAAAATAACAGATTTTCCAAAATTACAAATAAAACTGTAATAAAATAAAACTCCAACTGTAGTAGTAGTTAATATAAAGATTTATTTGAATAAGTTAACTACAAAACGGAAATAACAAATTAACAATTAACATAATCCGTACCAACAGTAATATAACATTAATTACAATATATATTATTATTATATATTATATTACTGTTGATGTATAAAATAAATAAATAATGTCAGCCTATATACGACCCACTGCTGGGCACACGCCTCCTCTCATGCGCGAGAGGGCTTGGGCTATAGTCCCCACGCTAGCCCAACGGATTGGGGAATTCACATACCTACACCATGTTTAACTGTGGTAATTAATACTATCCGTCTACCGTTGCTACGTTTCTTTTGCGAGAAAACAGTCGTTAGCTAATCATTTTCTCGCCCCGCGTTCAACTAAGTCCTGCCAACACCCCAATCACCCAAATCACCCAAAACACACCTAATCAGTTTACTACAATCAGACCCAAAATTCAACCCAACATTAAACAAACGTTGATCATTACCAATGTTTGACCAAATCCCCGTTTAATTGGCCCAAGACAAATACTCCGGCCTAAAACAGTGTTAGTTAACAGAACTATTGTGTTGATTTTCTGTTGGTTTAGACTGTTTAGAGTTTAATTCGATAGACAGATTTCAGAACTGTATCGTTTGCCTAAATAATTAAAATAAATAGTGTTTTAAAATGAATAGGTAAATATCATAAAGACGAAACTCACTTTATCATCATCTCCCTCTCGTTATCCCAGCATTTTTTCACGGCTCATGGGAGCCTGGGTCCGCTTGATAACTAATCCCGAGAATTGACGTAGGCACTAGTTTTTACGAAAGCAACTGCCATCTGACTTTCCAACACAGGGGGTAAACTAGGCCTTATTGGGATTAGTGTGGTTTCCTCACGATGTTTTCCTTCACCGAACTTGTAAAATATCAAATGATATTTCGTACATACGAGTAAGTACCGAATAACTGATTGGTATGAGCCGGGGTTTGAATCCGCGACCTCAGGATTGAAAGTCGCACGCTCTTACTTCTAGAAGTTCTAGACCACCAGCGCTCTTCTATCATATTATATGGCGATTCAACATTTGACTTCATAACAATATTCTTCATTCACCAAAACAAATGTTAACGTTAATAAAAAACACACCATTAAAATTAGGGACCCCGAGGTTAACTACCCCTTTGACGAGGGTGACAACAATTCGGGATAAATCGCGTAAAAACAACGGATATTACCTTCATTACGTTATCGGTGTCACTGGTTCGGACGGACGCTAATGAGAGGGCGACAACACTTTACGGTGTGGTGGAAACTCGGACTAGATTAGGGTGTCCATGAGCCGGGTACACTTTGCTCGGATTCGATACAAGTTCTTTGTACCACAATTCTTTTTTTTTTTCATACAAGAGAACAAGAAAATTTGGTCCAACTCTAAGTTCCAAGAAAATTTGGTCCAACTTCAAGTTCCAAGAAACTAATTGATACGAGCCGGGGTTCGAACCCCCGACCTCCGTCAGACAATTGAATTTTACCTTCTTATAATATAACCATACAAATTGAATTGTATTTACGTACGTACAAATCAATTCAAGTTGTTGTTATACGTACAGGAAAATTCTATCGTGAAAAGGTAAACGACCCACTACAGTAAACCCTAGTGTACAAATAGCAACACTCTTCACTGTCCATTGATGGACCTTAAGCCTTTGGTAATAAGGTTGACGAACTGTCAGTTAACAGTGTACACGAAACAGCAAACATCTTCCGCCCGGCATTCCGCGGCACGTATGTTTGTTTGTCATTTCCATCCTACATACGGAGCTTATCAGGAAATCCCTCTGAGGATGCAAGGGATGAGCGGTGTGCGGGGAAAACTATTAAACTATATTAACCTTCCTACGCTTCCTTCAGGAATCCTCTCTACGCATCGTCGGTTCTTTAGTAGAAAAGGTGCGGGAAGCTATTGAAATAAAAAAATCTTTCAATCAAGACAATGGTTTTAGTAAATGTAACCGCAAAAGAAAATCGCCACTTAAACACAAAATTGTCTATCTTCGATTCCGGAGGCGTATAATTTGATTGCAATAACAGGTTAAATATACCAGTCTGTGTGTGTGGAGTGTCTTAAGCATAGAAGGTAGGATCCTATAGAAGTGGTATACGCGTGCCTCCGTGAGGGACAAAACATACGCAATGCGACATTGGTCGAATTTATTTGTTTCCCACCATTATCCTTACTAAATTTACGGTGGGGAACAAATAAAATGTGAGATTGTGAGGACAAACAATAATAAATAGCCCTTTCGCTGCTACTCCTACTGAAAGAAACATAAGACTATCCAGTTATATACTAGATTCATGGTCTTAAGTGACATTTTTCAACCAGCAGAAATGGAAGCGGGACGTTTCCATTCAAATTCAAGGTTCAGAAAAAACGCTTGGTGGCAATATTGGGGTGGTATTATAAGTGTTAGGTTTCTTCAAAATTTGCTGAATTTAGCAAATATGTCGCTGTAGCGATTATATCACCTCGGCTTGTACCTACCCTATAAAATTCGTAGCATAAATTAAAAAATCGCTGGCGCTCATGGCTTAAAGCCTTAGCCTGCAATACACGCCCAGAAAATATTTGAGTATGTTTGAAGACGTCATGTACATCTGACGGATGACAATGAAAAATTTGGGCAAGTGCGAGTCGGACTCGCGCACGAAGGGTTCCGTACCATATAAAAAAAAAAACAAAAAAAAAAAAGCAAAAAAAAAACGGTCACCCATCCAAGTACTGACCACTCCCGACGTTGCTTAACTTTGGTCAAAAATCACGTTTGTTGTATGGGAGCCCCATTTAAATCTTTATTTTATTCTGTTTTTAGTATTTGTTGTTATAGCGGCAACAGAAATACATCATCTGTGAAAATTTCAACTGTCTAGCTATCACGGTTCGTGAGATACAGCCTGGTGACAGACGGACGGACGGACGGACGGACGGACGGACAGCGAAGTCTTAGTAATAGGGTCCCGTTTTACCCTTTGGGTACGGAACCCTAAAAATGAAATATTTTATGATTTGCTGTCACTATTGGCACAACCCTACTTATAATTATAATTCAGTTGCAGAAGTAAGTAAAAAAACTGTTTTATCCAAAAAGTTTAGTGCGAAATGTAATATTTCTGCCAGGCCCCTTAGCCATGTTAATGATGTTAAGGACAATCCAAACGCGAATATTATAACATTTATAACTTAAAATAATGAAACTTTAGAAACATATTTCATATTATTATGAAAATAATCACATAAGGTTAGTAACCTCATAATCATAAGACCCACTTTATACAAACGATTCTTATAAGTATTCTTTTGTGCTTAAACAAATCATTAAAACGACCAATGAAAACGCTGGTTTATTTTGTAAAAGCTTTAAATTTCATAGATTTCTATAATTTTAAACCTTTCTTATCCATGTAAAGCGCTTAATGGAAATATTGGACTCTAACGAGATGTATCGTCAAGAAAAATATACTGAAAGTACCTACAAAAACAGCAAATTATGACTAACTAGACTTACTAGACAAGACTAAACGTATACCAGCTTATGATAAAAACATCTGAAACGTTTGCCTAAGACATATTCTAATAAAATACATTATTAATATACGTGCAAACTCTCACGAAAAACCCGCTCAATAAGGAGACACTTCGAGTAACATTGAGATGTTCTCATTCACGGCAATATTGCCACTGGTAATATTGCCAATATTTGTTGAATAAAAAAATTACTAAGGCCTTCGCAATATTGCAAAGTATCAGGAAGTGAACTGAACCCCGATAGCGTGACGAGTGTTAGCGTTTATCTGCGTTGTCTATTTTTATATGAGATTTTGAACAGCGCTCCAAGCGGGACGTTTTGGAAACTCAAAATCCCATACAGAATGACACTTAACGCGAACGGGTACGTCACGTCACGCTATCGAATGAAATGAATTTAGCTTTTCCTAATTGTAAGTTACTTTTAGTGTGTGTTTTTGTACAAGAGTTTACCTACTACCTAACTTTGTTCTATTCAAGATGGTGCAAATTTTGCTTACACGGACTCTAGGCAATATTTCCATCATCATCACATCTCTAACACTCCAGCGGTCTACAGAACATGTCCTGCCCAGACATATTGTGTGCTCAACTGTAGAGCAAATTTTAATAGATATATTTCAGGCAATATTCCCATCATCAGCACATTTCTAACACTCCAGCGTTCTACGGAACTCTTAAGCCCTACCCAGACATATTGTGTGCTCAACTGAAGAGGAAATTATATTAGAAATATTTCAGGCAATATTCCCATCATCAGCACATCCCTAACACCTCCAGCGTTCTACGGAACACTTAAAGTACCCAGACATATTGTGTGCTCAACTGAAGAGGAAATTATATTAGAAATATTTCAGGCAATATTTCCATCATCAGCACAACCCTAACACTCCAGCGTTCTACGGAACACTTAAGCCCTACCCAGACATATTGGGTGCTCAACTGAAGAGCAAATTATATTAGAGCGGGCATAAACAGACTCGAGACGTTATTATAAACGGTTTTTCTCGTAAATACGCTTACGAGGAATGTATTTGACGTAAATATTATTTTGTATTGAAGGCGAAAATAGTTGCTTGCAAATTGCAAAGTTGTCGGGCCGAAAAATAGACACATATTATATTATTTTCAACAGTATAATTTTAGCTAAAAAGGGAAAGTAAAGTTATTTAAGTTATTTTAATTGTAGTTAGTTTAGTTTTATATTCCTGTTTATGTATATGTATAAATAATGACCTATTGAAAAACAGAAACACAAGAAGCAGAAATCTCTTAGGGATCTGGAGCCTAATTACATTTTAGCTAAAAACGTCTAGTCATAGAATAATTTCGACGGCCTCCTAGCCTAGTCGGTAGTGACCCTGCCTACGAAGCAGGAAGTCCCGGGTTGAAATCCTGGTAAGAACATTGTGCAACAAAATTAGGTACTTTAGTAAGTTTCCAGACAGGAAAATGGGAACTATGTTTGCATGGAATAGAGTCACGTGACGTCGCCCCGTTTCTTCTTAAGATTATTATTTAAAACATGAATATAAATAAAATATAAATACAATTTTCCATTATCAATGGAAAATCTTCTGCCTGGCTTGAAACTTGAAGCAGTTTTCCCGCAATACAGACCTTGCTAAGATGTATGTTTATCTAGAAATGTGTAAATATTAGTATTCAATTTATATATTTTGTATCCTCGTAAGTCCTGTATTTTTCCGACAGCCGTAGTCATATCTGCCGGCTGTACTATACCAAGTACAAACCAAGAATAGTGCTTCAGACCGAAACAAAAAGATGTCGATTTTAGAGATTTTTTGAAGTTAGGTTTTATTTTATGTATTTTTTATGGTATGTTTATTATGTATAGCACCTCTTCAAGAAGGAAATTATTGAAAATATTTTGTACTTGTGTGAGTACATTCGGTTTTTACACAGTATAATAAAAATAATTTAAAAAAGTAAAGGATTTATTTAATAGTAAAATTAAATTATATTTCATCACTAAAGTAAAAAAAATACTTTATTACAACATAACCAATCATCTTCCTATAAAAAGGTGAATTAAAAAACTTCATTTCATAATTTTAATACCATACTACATCCACGGAGGTTATATTTGGGTGTTCAAAACCAGGACTAGATCTCCAGACCTACCCCTTGCATTTTGCCCACGTCGCGCCCTTGTGCATTTGTGCTTCTACCACGGCTACGCCCACCTCATTGACCACGAGCACTTTGAGATAGACGACTAGATACACGTCCGCGTACTACAACTTCTATTTCTCTATCTTCATATTCCGAAGACGAAGAAAAGTCCCTATTTGATTCTTGGTCGGGTTCATATATAAACATATCTTCATTATCCGAGTCCTCGAAGTCATAGTTATTGAGAAGTGGTGATATTTGCTTTTCATCAAACGCTATAATAAGAAAAAAAATACTTGTAAGTTAGACCGAACGTACTACCGTAAGTACAAATTATTTTGATCGATCACGAACCTCCTGAAATATACAGTTTTCTTTTAAATATTGTTTATTTTACTATATTTGTAATTTAAATATACTAATACATTCGTAAGATAACAGAAAAAACAAATGATTACTTGGATATAAACCGATTATATTACCTCGTGCTGGCCAGCGACCTGACTGTGTGGCCATCTTGCGAAAAAGTGACACTGACACTGACAGTTGAATCGACTATAGAATATAGATTAAGAATGACCGTGTCAGTTTTGCCGTTGTAAAAAAACTACCCGGTAAATGGGGAATGAAAAATTTGTACTTGAGTAAGTACATTAGGCAGTTACGCCATCTATGTAGTTAAAATGTCAGGTTTGAAGTGCTATCCTTAATTTGTACTTGTACAAGTACGCGGGGACTTAGGAGGGTATGCTTAAAGGGTTAGCAACGCGTATGTAACGCCCCCTAGAAAAAAAACTACCTAGGTCGGGAAATAAAGAATTTTGTACTGCGACTAGGTACTGCGATGTATAGGGCGAAGCTTTGCATTTTATGAATACATCGGCCGGCAGGTATGTCTAATATGTTGGCGGCGATCGTAAGATCAGGCAGATCGTAATGTTCTGGGTAATGTTTTGCCGGTAGTCACATTAAACCAATAGATAGATAGGATAGGTTCGTTAGGATGCTTCAGATTCCCGAAAGGCAAACTGTCCAGAAATAGGAGCCCCACTGCGCGGGTCCAGGGAAAAAGACAAAGATTTGCACGTTTCACTATATGCCTAGGAATTTCACGATCTGCCTGATCATACGATCCGACGTCTATTCTATTCCTTTTCTTGTACAAAATGCGTGAAAATACACGATACGTTTTATTTTTGAATTCTGAGAACTAAATGATGTCATTCAGTTATCGTGAATTTCGTTCGCACTTGTCGTACATGTATGTACAGTCGACGTCAAAAATATGTTTACACTTTTGCACCTTACTCCTTTGTAATAAGGCAAAAAGCGTAAACATATATTTGACGTCGACTGTACCTATTGCAATATTTTCGCAAGCGCCTCCTAAATGAAATCATTCAGATATAATTCTTATGCGTTCGAATTCTGCCCTCCTAAGCTAAAAGGCCGTATTTTCAAAGAAAACTATATGCAAATACCGCTTTTTAGCTTAGGAGGGCAGAATTGGCCTGGGAGGCTAGCATAAAATAATGTCCTCAAGCCACATCTAGTAATCTCTATTCCTTTATCATACTTAGCTACCTACGAGCGACATCCGACGACATATGCACTGTAAACTTTTAAAATCTCGTATCTAACTCACTTTAGCTCTTCCAAAATGAACCTTATTCTAAGTGAATAAGAATCAACTTTCAAATTAAATTAGCAGAGTTATAATATGTTTCGTAGGTAAGGACAGTGGGTATATTTTTATGGGTTCTGAAGACGTTATTTCCAGGTGTGAACGTTTTGGATCGACAATAACCGCCATATTGGAAGTTATTGTTGGGAGGAATCGTAAACATAATTACGAATGGGACCGTGTTGGAACATGTATACGTCATAAATCATAAAAAGAATCGGTACAGTCGACGTCAAAGATATGTTTACACTTTTGCACCTTACTCCTTTGTAATAAGGCGAGAAATGTAAACATATCTTTGTCGTCGACTGTACTTCTAGACCGCGGGCCAGGAGCATAATTATATCGTCATATGTAGGTATGCAGATTTCGTCACGATGTTTTCTGTCATACCAATATTTAAACTGTACAATTTAAAATCTAGGTATCTTAAAAATTTAAACACATGATGGACATTTTTTATTTTTCATAAAAAAAGGTCGGTATTAACTTTAGCACGTGCAGGTATAATAATATCTCTAAATTCATTCAGGTAAAAAAACAGTATAATTCAGATGTATAATAGACCAATTTCTCATCATTATTGTTGCGCATGAGATAGATGCACTAGTTATCGTAATTATCGATTTTAATGGCATTTTAAATTGCTTCCTTTTCATAATCATAATAATTATGGAAAATGTACAAATGCTCGGAAAATCGCATTACCGAAATTATCTCTTCCACATCAATCAAATAATATACAATGGATGCGTTAAATATGTAATATAAAGGTTTCGGTGTTGAATAGGAAAGCATTTTTTTAAATACCTATATATTAGAGATGCAACGGATAGTTGTTTGGCCGGATACCGGATACCGGATATTCGGCCAAACCATTGGCCGAATATTCGGTATACCTACAATTTGGATTTTCAGGTGCGCATTGTGCAGGTTTTGACCCGTTTCGTAGTGAACGTTCGCGTGGACTCACGGCGCGATTCGGGAAATGAATTAGAGATTCACTAGATATATTATGAAATAGTAAAGATATGTGACGTTCCAAGGCAAAAGGTACCTTGTGGCGGCTGGCGTTTACATTATTATTAACGCCGATCCAATATTCAGCCGGCGCAATATATGGTACCTTTTGTCGTAGAATGTCAGATATCTTTACTATTTCATATCTAGTGAGTCTCTCAGGCCTATTCGGATTTCGAGATAATCACAAGATCTTGAGACGATTTAGAGATCAACTAGATCTACATTAGATATCGACTAGATGTGACTTGGATATCTTAGTCATAACTTGTCGAAATCGTTCAAGAGGACCTCCAGAATCGCGGAAACGTCAAATTTGACATATCTATCTTACAAATATCTTTAAATTATCCGTATCGTAACTTGTTGAAGTCTAGTAGAAATCTAATTCATTTTCCGAATCGAGCCGTCTAATTCATTTCCCGAATCGCGCCGTCATTTCTAGGTTCGAATTGTTCGAAATGAGTGCACGTGCAAGTGAGTGGAATGTTTAATTTTTTTTTTAACAATAAACGAGTACGATTATGACCGTGACTGTTCCTTATTCTAATTTTGTTTACTCCGAAATCAAGCAATGTTACTATCCGGTATCCGGCCGGATAATAGGCCGCTACCGGTATCCGGCCGGATGTTAAAATCATGGCCGGATAGGCCGGATACCGGATAGTAACTGAATATCCGGTGCATCTCTACTATATATTATAAATCACAGCAAAAATTTCACAGTCGATAACTACAATCATGAGTACGGTTGCCTATTTTGTTTTATGTTTTACAATTATGAGTTATTATATTTGGGTACGTATATTCACGTTTATATACATAGATACCTACGAATAATGTGTGTCACTGTTATTGTATAGGACCACTCTCGATTAACCTCTATTAGCATCCCACCGTCGTGATAGATTTAGATTTAGATTTAGATTTATTTATTTCTTAATATGAAATTACTATATAAATTATTTTACACTAATCTATACGAATTTATATTATGATGATATGAGGAAAATAACAATTGATACTACTATTATGATACTAGCACTAATTACTGTAATTATTTTTACAGTACGTATGGTCCTATTTTCCCGCACTTTTCGTGCGTATTTCAAAAGTTTAAAGGGCCATATATACTGTAAAACGTACGATACACGTGCGAATAGGTAATTCGCAACTCGTGTCGATTTAAAACACTCCCTTCGGTCATGTTTTAATTTATCGCCACTCGTTTCGAATTTCCTCTTTTCCGCACTTGTATCGTAAATAACTATTAAAGTACATATGGTGCTAGTTTACCGCCCTAGGGCGGGATTAAGGACAATACGTGCCTATGTTGAAAATTTGTACTGTAAAACGTACTATAGGTACAAGTGTAAAAAGGAAATTCGCATTTCTTACTTTTCGCACTTGTATTGTAATGTACAATTTTTTCAGTGTGTACAAGTAATCCCCGAGCGCGCTGGTGTTTTGTACCAAAATGAGAAGTACATAGAAAAATTCAAGGTTTTCATCAAAAGATATAGCCGACGAAGTAATTATTATATAAATTATGAGGGAACCCTCAAACGTGAGTGCAACAACAATGTATCGGTAAATAATCCTTGACGTTTTTTATTGAAGGTGATCCTATTATTTCTTAAGGGGCCCACAGATTACTAGTTCGCCGGACGATATTAGCCTGTCAGTTGTTCGGAGCTGTCACCTTTTGCGAATAACTGACAGGCCGATATCGTCCGGCGAAGCTCCATACAAACATAGCCCTAATTTTTCTGGCTGCATATTAAAATAATATAAATTGTATGTAAATTAAATGCTTTAAAATTACCTGTGACGTTACGAGTCTACGTCGAAGACGACATTAGAGAGACCCCACACTAGCGTCTTTTGAGAGTCAGCGTCTAGTCAGCGCTATGGAAAATGGTCCTGCGGTCGCGCAGTTGCGCCAACGTTGCGTCGAGCAGCAGCCATAATGTTGGCTAGATGCCTAGATGCCGACGCTCTAGAGACGCTAGTGTGGGGTGGGCCTTAGTGAGTAGCTAGATCAGTGTCCCAAACGCGTTATTCCGCGTAGCATTATTCCCGATCGCATTTTTCCCCACTCGCGTTAGTTCCGCGTAGCATTATTCCCAGTCGTATTTTTCCGCACTAGCGTTAGTTCCGCGTAGCATTATGCCCGGTCGCATTTTTAGACGGACCTATGGTATGGACGTCACACTAAATTAATAGATTAGGTAGATTAGGATCGTTAGGTAGCTTCAGATGCCCGAAGGGCAAACCGCCCAGAAATAGGAGCCCCGCGAAGCGGGGCTCCGTCTAGCTAAGTCGTGAACTAAATGTTTTTTGAAAAACAGTGGGGAAAACAAAACAACTCTAGTGGGGAAAAATGTGACCGGAAATAATGCTACGCGGAACTAACGCGAGTGGGGGAAAATGCGATCGGGAATAATCCTACGCGGAACTAACGCGAGTGGGGAAAATGCGATCGGGAATAATGCTACGCGGAACTAACGCGTTTGGGGCACTGATACTAGCTACTCCTCTTAGTGGCCTCTAAGAACGACTGGCTAGAGTTGACATCGACATCTTCTATACCAAGGGTCTCCAAACTTTTTTACTTGAGGGCCATATTGCCCTTCAGAAACTTTGTCGCGCGGGCCACCATCGGTGTTTGCGCCGGGGGAGGGTGTCTGGTTGCTGCTGTTAGGAACAGTTCCACTCTCAATGAATGCTGAACCCCTGGAGCCTGGCTCCCGCGGGTCGGACAGTGGGCACTCGCTTTGGGTGTCGGCAGGCCAGATTGTAACGCGTCGCGGGCCGGATTTGGCCCGTGGGCCGGGGTTTGGAGACCCCTATTCTACACCATAAAAGAAGTTACCCCAATACGCCTCACATTTCAGGTCCATCTATATTTCTACGAGTACCTACACAACGAGTACAAGCGCAGTTTCGTAGAAATGCACTTCAAAATGTGCGATATGGTGCACAAGGATCCGTACGTCGGTAAAGCTCTAGCCAACGCTGGCGTTACTTGCCCGATGCCGAAAGTAAGAAACTGATATTATTATCATTAATTTGTACAGTCACCACACGGGATTGTAAAAATGTAGGGTTCTTGCTAAATTGGAAATTCTATAGCGTAAGTATTGGACAACCAATTTAGTAAGCAATGGCGCAACAATTGCGGAGTGTGATGGTATATGTCGGCGGTCGATCGTATAGTCCACATATCATGAAATTCCTGGGAATGTCATGAAACGCCGTCATTTCATGATAAGCCTAAGATTTGCCCATGTATATGTCGGCGGCCGATCGCAAGATCAGGCAGATCGTAATGTTTCTGTGCAATGTTTTGACGATAGTCACATTAAACCAAAAGATAGGTTCGTTAGGTTGCTTCAATGCCCGAAGGGCAAACTGCCCAGAAATAGGAGCCCCACGTAGCGGAGCTCCGTCGACTCAGGGAACGAGTCAAAGATTTTCACGTATCACGATATGCCTAGGAATTTCACGATTTGCCTGATCTTACGATCGGTTTGCCTGATCAGCCGAGCGTACCGGACCGCGACCTTGGTCCGGTTAGCATATCTCCTTCTCGTCCTCACTTGTAACTGCGTCCTTCGATCGAGCAGAACATCGGACCAAGGTTGGAGTCCGGTACGCCTGTCTGTTATGACTTTGACTTGATTTGTTATTTCAGGGAAAGTTTGTAATACACAACATTACGATCCCAACGAACGACTTCCCCAACGTATGGCCGTTCGAGAGATGCAGGGTAGACTGCAGATTAGAAATGACCGCGACGACCGAGCTGATCGCCAATTTCGAACTATATGTGTTCTTTAAGGATCGGGAAGTCATTCATAAAAACAGCAAGAAATCAAAGAATTAAACGCAATTAAATTGTTTAAAAACTTTCCGACTACTGTTTTTGTCTTGTACCTATACTACCAATAAGCCGAGCTTTATAAGTTTTTCTACCTAGGCAGGTTTTAAAGAGAAATTATCTTTTAAGGTATAGATTTTCTTTTGTCTTTCCCCCCCACTGAACAATTGGGGTTCCGGACATTTGGGAGGGAGACATATTTCCAAACCCTAAAGACTCACTCATTTCGTATTCCAGACCCACACGCTGAAGCTAGTTAGTTTAATATCAACTTAATATACGTCAAGGGGCGTCAAAAATTGCTCAGTGTATCGTAACTGTAATACCGCTAGTGCTATTTCGGGTTGTTACAGTTTCTACCCACAATATTTTACCGTGTAAAAAAATATAGTAGATAGGTACATAGAATGTTAGAGAAAAATTCAAAGAAATCTATTATATTTGCCTGAGAAAAGACCATCCTGCTACAGGCCGATTCGAACGTCTACTGACACCAAAATAAAAACTGGCAATTAGTTATCGTGTGTCTCGCTCGTGCCATAAGTACGGATGAGCGATATGCACAATATCTGAATGACATCATTTCGATTTTTTTGTTGTTATTTGGTTGTCAGTTTACGTTTGAATAGAAGTGTGATTGTCCTGATTGTCTCTTTCATTGTTCTCTGCTGGCTTTTTCATTTGTTGTTTAATTTTTTGCTTTCGTAAATGCTAAATGCTTTTTAGCGATAAGACCGCCCGTTATTTACCTCTGCTTTTATTTCTGTTTTCTTTTATTGAGGTGTGCAATAGAGAGTGTATTTGTATCGTATTGTCTGCTCGACAATTTTTGAAAATATCATGTTTTTAGTATTCTATTCCATCTTGCCTTCGAGACGAGGTGTTGGGGGTCTGACGCCATAGCGTTTATTAGGGAGGTCGGACATAAAATTAGGGAGAGGACCTCTGATGCTCGAGCGGGTTCGTACCGTTCGTGGTGCAAATATTGGCCATCGCTATCCAACGTGGTAACGCGGCAAGTGTGATGGGCACCTTTGCACCCGGTACAGCTCGCGGAGGTCTTTTTGAGTAAAATATTATATTTTGTAGTTTTTTGATTAATTTAGGATTGTACACCTATAGGTACCATTCACTACGCTATTTACTGATAAAGTTTGCGTTTATTCTATTGTTGAATATTGGAATTATATACATAATATTATTTGAGTAGAGGCAGTAGAGCCCAGAAATACCTCGTAGGGCTGTCCATAAATTACGTCATCGATTTTTGTCGATTTTTGAGGACGCAGGATTTTTCGCCTCAGCTGCAGCTGCAGATAGCAGTCCCTATCGCACTAATTTTAGGGGCGGAGTCAAGTTTCTAAATACGTACACAGTCAGAAAAGTGATGGGCAATAGTCGACATTTAATGTCGATAATCTAGTGATGTAAGAAGTTATTGATAAACCGTCTTGTGTGAAAATATCTAGATCCTCCTAAGACACAAGGGGTTTTGCGTTGAGAGGGAACACATTTTTGTGAACTTTTTGATTCTAATATTTCATATTAGAAATCAAAATCAAAAATATTTTATTGCATGGTTATTGGGTTTACAAATTTTTTAGGTACGGTCACGCTCCGTAATTGTCGAGCAATTTAAGGTCCTAGCTAGGGAATGCAATCTCGCACCAAGATTGGCGATTCGAGATCTCGCACGAAAAATCCAAATCGAGATTGCGTGTTTCGAGATCTCGACAGTCAGATTTTCGGGATCGAGATTAATCTCGACGAGATCGAGATTTGACAAAGTAACTAATAATGTGTTATTTTAATCAAAAATCTCAAAGAATGCCATATATATGTCGGCGGCAGATCGTAAAATCGGGCATATCGAGATATTCCTAAACGTATCATGAAACGCCGCCATTTCATGATCTTACTAGCGACTCCTAGCCATATCGTTCAAACCTCAAAGATTGAATCTCGAAAATACGTGCGAGATCTCGCGAGATCTCTAAATTGCGAGATCTAGATTGCATTCCCTAGTCCTAGCTGAATTGGTTGTTCCATACTTACTCGTACTCCATGGAATGTCCTATTTAGTAAGAACCCTAAATGGCTCAACAATCACGGAGATGGTTCATGTTCTGTATATCCTGCCTTACTTATAGACGTTAAAAAAAAAAGTAATTACATACAAGTAGAGATGCACCGGATATTAGATCACTATCCGGTATCCGGCCCTAATTTTAATATCCGCCGGATACCGGATAGAGACTTACTATCCGGGCGGATACCGGATAGTAACTTGATTTCGGAGTAAACAAATTGGATTTAAGAAACAATCACGGTCATATCGTACTCGTAAATTATTTTAAAACGATTTAAACATCCACTCATTCCGGTATCCGGCCAAACAACTACCTATCCGTTGCATCTCTACATACTAGTATTAACTTAGTGAAGTACATAACTATTCTATATCGAGTCCCGTAAACGTAAGCCGGATCAAAAAGTTCAATCGCAATACATACTTTGAACGCTTTGTGGCACTTGGCAGTAAGTACCGAACGAAAAGTTACAATTGCAAATTGGAGACAGTGAGGCGCGCGCGCGAGTACCAGCGCATGCGTCTGTCAGCCGTATTCGAACAATGAGATACGTCAAATACTAGATATTGAAACGATATGGATTGGATATGTCAGTGTCAAACAAGTGTCAATAGTGACGTTTTTGTTTGAAGAAACGTCAATTTTGACACTTGTTTGACACTGACATATCCAATCCATATCGTTTCAATATCTTGTATTTGACGTATCTCATTGTTCGAATACGGCTGTGTGTGCGTGTATTACACACAAAAACACAGTCTCTCACGTCGCGGTTACGCCCTGTCAGAGCGACGGGTATATTCACCTCGAAATCTCAAAATAGGCTAGATGACTAATTTTCATTTATGGTATCAATCGATCAGGTTTGTTTTAGGACCAAATGTCTATATGGGACCCATTGCATTAAAGCAATACAAAAGTCAGAAATGATAGTCAAAGTCCGACAGTCGTACTTCACTCGCGAAACGCCCCGAACAAAACGATATGTGACCGTGACGTCAAGGTCACAGAGAGTCCATCATGAAGTATGAGTGGTATGAACAAAACAAGAAAATTGCGATTTTGTCGGTGAAATATTGCGTATATATAGTTTCCATACAATCTTTTTTGAATAAAATGTGAGGAACCGAATGGTATCCTTATTTTTGTCGTTTTTGGAAGTTGAAAAAAAAACTAAAATTTTGAAACCTTCAAGTGATGTACTTTTGTATTATCTCCATATATTTTTTTAATGTCCACAATATTGTGATAAATTTCTCATTTGCTATATATTTTACTAGATGTTGTTGTAAAATTCAACATGTGTCATCATCCCTATTGAATTCACGCTCACCTCCTGTTTCGTCTTAAATCTAACCTTCTGGTTGAATGTTGGTTGGTGAGGCAGATGCCACGTACGAAATACAGTCACGATGTTTTCTGTCATACCAATATTTAAACCCTACAATTTAAAATCTAGGTATCTTAAAAATTTTTACAAATTTTTATTTTTCATCAAAAAATGTCTGTAATAACTTTAGCAAGGGCAGGTATAATAAAATTTGCAAATTCAATCAGGTAAAAAAAAACAGTATAATTCAGATGTAAGGTATATTGTATAATCGACAAATTGCTCATCATTATTCATGCGCATGAGATGCACTATCGTAATTATCGATTTTAATAGCATTTTAAATTGCTTTATTTAGTATTTTTCATAATCATAATACAATAATGTACAAATGCTCGGAAAATTGCATTACCGAAATTATCTCTTCCACATCAATCAAACACAATAGATGCGTTAAATATGTAATTTCAATATTTGCGGTTTTTAATATGGAGTTATATATTTTTTTAAAGTATAAATTATAAATCACAGCAGAAAATTCTACATTCGATACCAACAATCATGAGTACGGTGGCCTATATTGTTTTATTCTTTACAACGATGAGTTGTTACATTTGGGTACGTATGTATATTGACGTTTATATACCTAGATACCTACTATAGTTAGTTTTTTTAGCATTAGAAATAAGGTAAACAATCTTGATGTGTCTTTTAATTGAAAAACACATTTCATAAATAAGTTACGGCAAATATGTAACAATTATGAATCTAATACGATCATTTATATTCTTCTGCTTTCATAAGTAATAGTTACTGATTTTTAAAAAGCGTGTTTCAATTAAAAGACATGTCAACATCGCTTACCTTCTTTCAAGTTCTTTCTAATGCAAAAAAAAACGAACTATAATAATGTGTATCACTGTTATTGTGTTTTTGTAAACTTGTTAAGGTTAGATGATATAAAACGACCACTTTCGATTAGTCTCTAGCATCTCACCGTCTTAATACTAACACCAATTACTATAATAAAAAAATTCTACTCAGTACGGTTACCATCAGTTTGTCACTGACATAAACGCCGTCGAGAACGTAATTTACTTTCTATACGTCCCGTTTGCACTAATATGCGAGTGCGAGCGAGATGTATAGAAAGTAAATTACGTTCTCGACGGCGTTTATGTCAGTGACAAACTGATGGTAACCGTACAGGATTCTTATTTGTAGATTAAATGACTGCAAGTGAGATCGAAATCAACTTCATAAAAAGTGTGAGGGCCCGATTCGGATTTGGAAATAGACATCTATTAGATATCTTTTAGACATCACCAAGATACGATAATGATATGTTTAAGATCTAACCTGTCAAATATGACATTTGCGCGATTCTGGAGATACTCTTGAACGATTCCTCAGGATATGACTTAGAGATCCAATTCACATCTAATAGATATTATCTTACGCTATCTAACGTAAAAGTGACATTGGTTGCCCGAATTGCGCTGCAAAAGAGTACTAGTGATATCTAAACTATAACTTATCTAGAATGGATCTAGTATGTGTCGTCTCTTGTGAATACCTTGAAGTTCGAATACGGCAATGAATGTTGTGTAATGAATGTTTCGGAATACAAAAAATATTTTACAGTACATAATGGTGCTACTTTACCGCCCTAGGGCGGGATTAAGGACAATACGTGCCTATGTGGAAAATTTAAAGTGCCATATGTACTGTAAAACGTACAATACGTACGTACAATTTGTGTAAAAATGTCCTATAATATTTATTCATTATTTATTTATTACACGTGCGAAAATGTAATTCGCATTTCATTTTCGCACTTGTATCGTAATGTATGTACTATTTTTTTCAGTGTGTACAAGTAATCCCCGAGCGCGCTGGTGTTTTGTACCAAAACGAGAAGTACATAGAAAAACTCAAGGTTTTCGTCAAAAGATACGGCCGACGAAGTAATTATTATATAAATATTGAGGCAACCATCAAACATGAGTGGAACAACAATGCATCGGTAAATAATTATTGACGTTTTTTATTGAAAGTAATCCTATTTCTTAAGAAGAAATGGGACCACGTTACGTGACCGCTGCTCCATACAAACATATCCCTCATTTTTCTAGCTGGATATTAAAATAATAGAAAATATTTTAACGCGATTTTATGTAAATTTAATGCTTTAAAATTACCTCCGACGTTTCGCGTCTGCGTCGAAGACGACATTAATTGTCTCGGTGACCTCAAAGAAAGACTGGCTGGAGTTGACATCGACATCTTCCATAACATAACCGAAGTTATCCAAATACCAGTTTTGAACGATTCGCGGTTAGTTCCACCATGTTTCATTAGAACTATAATATATCGACCGGGATATGGACCGTGATTACCTTTTGTATTGTTTTCGATCTTCCGATATTTCGACGCAATTACATGCATCTTGTTCACGGGTAATCGGGTTGGGGGTTCTCCGTCAAAATATCGGGAACTCGAAAACAATACAATAGTACATACATTACGATACAAGTATGAAAAGTAGGAAATCCGCAACGAGTGGCGATAAATTGAAACACGACCGAAGGTAGTGTGTCAAATCGACACGAGTTGCGAATTACCTTTTCGCACATGTATCGTACTACGTTTTACAGTACATAATGCCCATTCAATTTTTGACAAAGGCACGTATTGTCCTTAATCCCGTCCTAGGGCGGTGAAGTACCACTATATGTTCTGTAAAAGGTAATCACGATTCGTATCCCGGTCGATGTAAGTCCCCAATACGCCCCACATTTTCAGGTCCATCTATATTTCTACGAATACCTACACAACGAGTACAAGCGCAGTTTTGTAGAAATGCACTTCAAAATTTGCGATATGGTGCACAAGGATCCGTACGTCGGTAAAGCTGTAGCCAACGCTGGATTTACTTGCCCGGTGCCGAAAGTAAGAAACTGACATATCATTTGTACAGTCACCACACGGGATTGTAAAAATGTAGGGTTCTTGCTAAATTGTAAATGATATAGCATAAGTATTGAACAACCAATTTAGCTAGGATCCTAAATGGCGCAACAATTGTGGAGTGTGGGTACATGTCGGCGGCCGATCGTATAATCCACCAGATCATGAAATTCCTGGGTATATCACGAAACGCCGCCAATTCATGATAAGCCTAAGATTTGCCCATGGATATATTGGATATACCTAGCACGATGTGTCTCATAAATAATACGGTATATCGATGACAGCAATGTATTCGTCGAAATTCAGGATTCCACCAGTGTGCGCCAATGTGAGGCACAAGCATATTTAATACCTACTAAAATAGTTGTGCCGCTCACTGGTGGAATCCCGCCTTTACGAGGATGATAGCTGTGTTTTCTGTTCTCTGTGTGAATAATGTGTCACAGAAAACAATTTTGTTCGCAAAATAATGAAGTTATAGAAGAGAAGTCCTTTTTATTAACTTTAAAGTTCGTTCGGGGAACAGCCCGGCATACCGGTTAGCATATCTCCTTCTCGCCCTCACTTATAATTGCGTCCTTCAACCGAACAGGCCTCGGACCCCGGAGTCGGAGTCGATTGGAGTCCGGTACGCACGTCTGTTATGGGTTTTAATACTTGATTTGGCATTTCAGGGAAAGGTTGTAATACACAACATTACGATACCAACGAACGACTTCCCCAACGTATGGCCGTTCGAGAGAAGCAGGGTAGACTGCAGATTAGAAATGACCGCGACGACCGAGCTGATTGCCAAATTCGAACTATATCTGTTCTTCAAGGATCGGGAGGTCATTCCTAAGTACAGCAAGAAATCAAAGAATTGAACACGATTAGATTGTTCAAAAACTTTTCGGCTACTGTTTTTGTCTCGTACCTATACTACCAATAAGCAGAGCTTTATATGTTTTTCTATCTATCATTTTAAGGCAGGTTTTAAAGAGAAATTATCTTATCTTATTTTTTTTTTCTTTCCAATAACGGAACAATGGCGTTCTGGACATTTGGGAGGCGTGTACGGAGCCGAAGACAACACGTAGATATACGTATTTCCAAACCCTAAAGAGGGAGCCACTCATTTCGTATTCCAGACAAACCCACACGCTGAAGCTAGTTAGTTTAATATCAACTTAATATACGTCAAGGGGCGTCAAAAATTGCTCAGTGTATCGTAACTGTAATACCGCTAGTGCTATTCGGTTTCTTACAGTTTCTACCCACAATATTTTTTATGTAAAAAAATGTCATAGAGATAATGTTAGAAAGAAAATCAAAGAGATATATCTTTTCTATTGGCATAAGAGAAGACCATCCTCCTACAGGCCAATTCGAACGTCCACTGACACCAAAATAATATCTGGCAATTAGATACCGTGTGTCGCTCGTGCTCTTCGAGCAACACGGAAGGGAGGCGGCATTCGCACTATTTCCCCTCTGCCTAGGTACAAGATCAATTGATCTAGTGCGGGTAATAAAACTAGTTGCGCTCGGATTTTTCGCTAGACCGAGTCCAGACGCGCGCGTGAACACAGCAGCAGAAAAAATGCCTAATTGCTCGGTTTTTTGTCGTAAAAAGAGGTCGGGGACATCAAATTTACAAAAAGAAGGTTTTTTCACTTGTTATATTTTTTTTACATATCATACGTTTAATTACATTTAAACACAATTATTATATTTTAGTCTCATGTAATTGTTGGATTTATTGATTTTGCTCGCCCAGTACAAATTGCGGATCGGTCGAGCGACAAATCCGACTTCTCATCACGGCTGCCCTAAGCAGAAAACAAGTAACTCGAAAATTTTCAAAAACGGTTTTTTTGGATTTTCGGAATCTACAATTTCAGGCGCATCTTTCACCAAAAAAATAATTGCAAAATAATGTGTAGTTTTCAAAATATTCATGTTTTTAAAATCCGAGTATCTTTTTTTGACCCTGTATTCTACGCTAAATTCAAGTATATGTCACATTTCTACGCTAAAGACAAGTAACTAAACAGAGATACTTGTAATTCATATAGATGACCGAGATACTTGAGTTTAGCGTAGATGTTCGTAACTGCGAATTAGTTTATTACAATGTTAAAACAAGTATCTCCCAACACAATCTGCGATTAAGGTTAGAAATTAGTTACATAGTTATACAAAAGGTACCTTGTTTAAAGACATACATAGAAAAAAAATTTGCTTAGCAATATTCCTGTCAAAGGTGAAAAGTCTGTGAAATTTAAGTTTAAAGAAAAAGTGTTGTTAAAACAATTAAAATTATCTGTATTGTCTACACTGTAGACTCTACAGTAATGAAAACAGAACATTAGAATACGCCAAAGAAAGAGGAAATCATAATTATGCCGTATCCGTGCCAAAGGTTTTGGAAAAAATTAGAAACAAACAACAACTGACTGTATTCAATTGACCAAAACGGAAATATTTAATCCAGGAATAATGCCAAAATTTGAATTTTTATAAAGACACTTATTATGTGGTAAAGTGAATCATCTGAGGTCAATCTCGAAAAGTCCGCAGAGATGTTGAGAGCACACCAGTGCCAGTGTTATTTATATGTCATAATTTCATAGAAGTTTGACGTTTAAAATAACACCTGCACTGGTGTGCTCTCAACATCTATGCAGACTTTTCTTGGTGTAACTCTACTAATAGACTTCTCGAGATTGACCTTGTGCTATCAAAATCTCTGCAGACTTTTCTTGGTTTAACTCTAGCCACTAAAGAGATCCACCAATTACTTATCATATTAATAGGTGTATATCAGCAAAATTTCAGATCGATATGGTTTTATAAGAAATAGGTAAAACTGACTTGAAGGATTTAATTAGATTTTTACTTTGTTACAAGTAAAGTTAAATACCTAGTAAATAAAGTAACTATGTACCTAAATATGTATTTATCCCTACACGTATGTATATATCGTCGCCTAGTACTCATAGTACAAACTTTGCTTAATTTGGGGCTAGGTCAACCAGTGTAAGATTGTCCCCAAATATTGATTTTTATGAACTCACCAGCTCTCACCATTCCATGAACCTGCCTCATTCCTATCAAACACGTCTGTCAAATAGGACTATAAAAAAATGCAAGTCGGACTCGCCCACCGAGCGTTCCTTACAAATTTACTTATTGTTTTTTTTTTTTTTTTTGCAAATTTAGAGTTTTCAGATTATTCCCTGTACTTATAATGTAATACAATATTACTTGCCAAATTTCATAGTTCTAGGGCAACGGGACTTCTCGTTGACCTAGCTACCTACTACCCACCTACTTAGTTACCCTTTAAATTTTGAGTCCCCTGAGAGAATCCCTTGAGAATGTCGAAATATACTTACGTATTTTGGCATAAACCACCGTATCTTTTTTTTACGTTAATGTAGATGTTTCATTTTTTTCTACATCTTTAAGGGAATGTAGACCTGAGTATATGGTTTTAATTTCAACTCGATACCTCTACGCGTTTCCGAGATAAAGGATCTTGACAGACAAATGGACGGAGGACGGACGGACAACAAAGTGATCCAATAAGGGTTCTGTTTTTTTTCTTATGAGGTATGGAACCCTAAAAAAGAAAAGTTTGGAATCAGGATCCTGTAGGTACCACCCATCTACGAAGACAGAGGGTTTGTTGAAGGAATGGGTCATCGTATCGCAAAATAATCTCTGAAAATAAATAATATCGATGAAATAGGTCCCAATGACCATGTGTCAGAAGGTACGAGGATGGCAACATCAATCACTAATTTAAAAAAAGTATATGTTCCAATAGAAAAAGCTTTAAAATATATAAAAAAATATTTTTTTTTTTCAAGCGTTTTGTTATCTAACAGGGATTTTGAAGTCGATAAACCTGAAAGAAATAAAAATCAGTTCTCGGTAGCTTATGTTATTAGCTTTCTTTTGGTACCATTTCCTTCAGAATTGCATGAAAATTGGAAAAGTTATTGAGCGGAGAGCCAAATATGTTTAGTATTTAAGAAGCTAAAGTGCTTGCTATTTCCAAGCTAAACACGAGATACTTGAATTTGTGTAGATAGCTGGTTTGTTACTGCACACCGTTGTATGGGGACCTTGCACTTTGAGACTATGCGCTGAAACTTGGCACAGTTGATTCTTAGCTGGTCTTGAGCAGATACAGACCGGGAGCCGTCGAGAGCCACCACTCATTTAGTGGGGGAGGGGGAGGGGGAAAGTTCGACGCTGCCGCGCTTCACTTGGAGCAACATTTCTCTAAAACTATACCTATTAGGGCATGTAATATATCATTTTCGGATAAATTAAGGATGGGGAATCTAGTTTTGGAACAAAAACAATGCACTTTCTAACAAAAAAAAAGCATAAAGTAGAAAAGACTAAAAAACGTATTTTTGATTTTTTCATAATTACCAATTTTTTTTTAAAGTGTAGCAGGAATCTGAAAACAAAAAATACAGTCGTAAAGCTATACTTATTACGTTTAAGAAAATATATAGTTTAATATACAAAACTGTTGATAAACGGGAGATAATAAATAATATTAAGCGTGGGTCAGAGTGATCTCCATACAAAATATTATGAATGTGGGAAAGTTACTTATAATTTGTTCTACAATCGTTTATTTTTCTTGTTTTTCGTAAATAACTCGTAAACGGTAGCCCACAGCAAAAAATTATCTGTTACGTAAATAATCTGTTTCAGATTTCTTATAAAATAAGTACTACTGTTTTTCGCTACCATCAATATTAAAAAAAATATTGAAGGGAGAAAATAAATACTTAGGTCCCCTTTTTTAGTCATTCGTAAATAACTCGTAAACGATGGCCAATAGCAAAAAAAATTTTAGTACATGAATAATTTACATTAAATTTCCTACAAAAAAGGTCATTCAAACTTTTTCGCTAGGATCAATATTAAAAACGATATTAAAGAGAGAAAATAAATTCTAAGGTCCCCTTTTTAAATATCGATCCTAGCGAAAAAGTTTGAATAACCTTTTTTGTAGGAAATTTTATGCTAATTATTCATGTGTTAAAATATTTTTTGCTATTGGCCATCCTTTACGAGTTATTTACGAATGACTAAAAAAGGGGACCTTAGTATTTATTTTCTCCCTTCAATATTTTTTTTAATATTGATCTTAGCGAAAAAAGGTAGCACTTATTTTATAAGAAATCTGAAACAGATTATTTACGTAAAAGATATTTTTTTGCTGTGGGCTACCGTTTACGAGTTATTTACGAAAAACTAAAAAAATAAACGATTGTAGAACAAATTATAAGTAACTTTCCCACATTAATAATATTTTGTATTGAGATCACTCTGGCCCACGCTTAATATTATTTTTTATCTCCCACGTAACAACAGTTTTGTATAATAAACTATATATTTTCTTAAACGTAATAAGTGTAGCTTTACAACTATATTTTTTGTTTTCAGATTCCTTCTACACTTTAAAAAAAAAATTGGTAATTATGAAAAAATCCAAGATACGTTTTTTTGTCTTTTCTACTTTATGTTTTTTTTTTTGTTAGAAAGTGCATTGTTTTGGTTCCCAAACAAAAATTCCTCATCCTTAATTTATCCGAAAATGATATATCACATGCCCTAATAGGTACAGTTTTAGAGAAATGTTGCTCCAAGTGAAGCGCGGCGGCGTCGAACTTCTCCCCCTCCCCCCCACTAAATGAGACGTGGCTCTCGAGGTCTCCCGGTCTGTATCTGCTCATGACCAGCTAAGAATCAACTGTGCCAAGTTTCAGCGCATAGTCACAAAGTGCAAGGTGTCGTGCACTAACAAACTAGCTAAGAATGGTTCTGAGATTTTCGGGCAGTAAACTACACAGAAAACATTTTATGCCTGTACAAAGTTTAATATACAAGAATAACAAAAAATAAAGTCTGTATAAGTTTAATTTTATCGCCTTTAACATAATGGTATAAACAGATGTTACATTTTAGACCAAATACCTAACAAAACTGACAAATTACGTTTTTTTGCTCTCCTCAAAAATTTGTCAAAACTGGGTTACTTGTTTTCTGCTTAGGGCAGCTTCTGTCAGAACACTTCGACGAAAATGTGTTAGTGTGCGTGTTGTGACACTTGTGATTCGTCCGTGCACAAAAAGAGATCGAGGTTAGCAAGATTTGTCTTTGACGTGTGTCATTTTCTATGTATTCGTGTCGTCATTACGGATTGGATTTTGTATGTAAGCGTGTGTGAAGTGCGACTGTGTGCACCTTTCCCCCCGCAAAAAATGGCAGAAAGATTTGTACGGTAAGATATCGCTTGGGCCCCTCCCTTCCGATGTGTCGGAAGCCGGTGTTGCTCGAAGCTCGTGCTATAAGTACGGATAAGTATGAGCGAAATGCACGATATCTGAACGACATCATTTCGATTTTTTAGTTGTTATTTGTTTGTCAGTTTACGTCTGAATGGGCCTGATTGTCCCTTTCATTGCACGCGCTGGCTTTTTCATTATTGATGTTTAATTTTTTGCTTTCGTAAATGCTAAATGCTTTTTAGCGATAAGACCGCCCATTGTTTACCTCTGCTTGTATTTGTTTTCTATTGTATTGTTTTCTTTTATTGAGGTGTGCAATAAAGAAGTTTTTCTTGTATTTGTATTGTATTGTATGCTCGACAATTTTTGACAATAAGTATCATGTTTTTAGTATTCTATTCCATCTCGCCTTCGAGACGACGAGGTGTTGGGGGTCTGACGCGTTTATTAGGGAGATGGGACATAAAATTTAGGGAGAGGACCTCTGATGCTCGAGCGGGTTCGTACCGTTCGTGGTGCAAATATTGGCCATAGCTATCCAACGTGGTAACGCGGCAAGTGTGATGGGCACCTTTGCACCCGGTACAGCTCGCGGAGGACTTTTTGAGTAAAATATTTTATTTTGTAGTTTTTTGATTAATTTAGGATTGTATACCTCTAGGTACCATTCACTACGCTATTTACTGATAAAGCTTGCGTTTATTCTATTGTTGTATATTGGAATTATATACATAATTACATACACGAAATATTATTTGAGTAGAGCCCAGAAATACCCAGTACCTTGTGCTTGGAAAACCATAAGGGCCCGTACCCTTCGAGCGAGACATATGGACCGGCGTGCATAATCATGTTAACCGTGACATAGGGAAATATTAACCCCCCACAAAAAAATACACTGGATTCCGTACATCTTTAGAAAATACATTTTTGACGGATTTCTCAATTCGTCAGGGATCATTTTTTGTTTTGTTCCCCTAGGTAGGTACTCTTTATACCGACTTCTAGAAACCGAAGGATCGTTGTTTCTTTATGTCTGTGTACTGAAAACGACTGGACAGATTTAGATTTTTTAAATTTGCAAAAATATACTTCACCTTAATCCAAAATTCTGGTTGAATGTTGGTTGGTGAGTAGATGACGTAATAAATATTTGTAGACATTTTTGGAACTTTAGCACATTAATTTATATAGAAATGTAATAAAAATACGGAAACAACATATTTCTTCAATATGTTTTTTTATTAAGCCCAACCAAAAGACACTTGAAGTGAGAGGTATAGCAATTTTCAAAATTAGAAATTACGCCAACTATTTTGCGGAATGTTTTTTTGTTGTAAAGGTTATATTTATAGTTTTTGCACATTTTCTGGCCCGTCTGCCCGCCGACCCCCGTCCGTTCCGCCCCGTCGCGTCCCGTCATCGGCTTTCAATTAGCTACATGTAGCCCTGAATGGGGTGCCGTGCCACACAGCCGTATTGGGCTTTTCTACTTATGGGTTTGACGAGTAATATAGCCCGATTCTTTTCGTGTACGTATCACGCATTTTTTCTGTGGTTATAAGGCCCCGAGTTCAGTGAGGCATGTAGTGGGGAATATATAATCTGTAAGGATCTTTATTCCTGGCAAACTCGTATTAGTTGGTCCCATGATTTATATTGCACAAATATAGCCGGTCAAACAAGTTTGTCAGTAGAACAAGGCGCAAATTTTCTTAAAATATATTTTTTTAATTTGCCGCTCTTTTCTACTGACGGAAATGGCTTGTCAGACTATAGTACATTTTTTTCATTTGTTGCCCGTGGTCCTACTGCGTAGTCCTACTGGTAGTACCACGGGCAATTTTTTTTGTCCCTGGTTCTACCGGTAGAACTGTAACAAGAAAATCATAATTATGTATGGGCATTGGTCCTACTAATTGTATAGTACAGTCAATGTCAATATGGTGACATGTAGCTGGTTCTGCGGTCCCAGAGGCGTTACCGCGAACGATGTTTCCTGTCCTTTTCGCACTTATGATGTTTTTTGCAGTGCGAAAGGGACAGGAAATATCGTTAACCGTTCCCGGTAAGGCCTCTATGTGCTTACCATTGCATTCGATAGCGGTTGCGGTAATATTTCCAAAGCGAGTAGTATAGAGATAGGTTATTTTTATTTCTTTTTTTATATTTAACATACCAATTATGCACCTGTGATGCATTATTTGACGACCATATAAAATGCATGGCAAACATAAGGAAGAGAGCGAGCTATTTTTTTTTAAGTTCAACGCTCATCGAAATATCGTCGCGTCTCGTTTATTTACACGGGAGCGACTATATTTTGTTTCACCAATCGCCGGTAGCTCATCGCTTACTCGCTCTTGGTAGAACCAGTGCACTTCCACATTGTGCAAATCCACAAATTTGAAAGTAATTAGGAATAAAAACAAAAAAATCTATTGCTTTAAATTAAAATCATGATATTTGAAACTCTTTATTTTGACAAATCATAAATTAATACCTACTAATGAAAAATTGATGTCAATGTAAAATTTACCAATTGGAGTCCTTGTTTATACAAGTCCAATATATCTTGAACATTGCAACGCCATACTCTATGCCAGTACAGCTGAACCAGAAAAAAATGCTATCACTTCTAGTGGAACCAAGGGCAACGCAATTTGGTCGTAGTCCTACTGATAGAACTACGGACATGAAAAAAAGCCCGTGGTACTACTAGTTGAACTACAGGTCATTTTTCTTGCCTATGGTCCTACTGATAGAACCACGGACAAAAAAAATTGCCCGTGGTACTACCAGTAGGACTACGCAGTAGGACCACGGGCAACAAATGATTTTTTTCTGATTTTACGGTATCATCTTGGGTCGTCCCATTCGTTTTTCGTCAAGTTCTTAAATTAGTCCTATTCTGCTTTCGTCACTCATTCTACATTCGTCACAATCGTCGGTGGCTTTCAATGTAGAATGAGTGACGAAAGCAGAATAGGACTAATTTAAGAACTTGACGAAAAACGAATGGGACGACCCAAGACGATACCGACTTTACGACCTGGCCATTCGATGACGGCGATGCACAATTCTACCCATTCAATCTCGCTAATAATGAGTGAGTGAGTGAGTGGGAAGGCTGACTTATCATTATTAAGTATTTTACATAAAAATGAAACTACTTGATGTCACTAAAGTGCTTTATTGTTGACAATTGTGTAACACCTCTCGTATACATATTTACAGCGAAACCAAGCAAGCTATAGTCAAGTCAATTCATTTCACGAAGGCGATTCATATCTTATTATTATGACGTTAAAGTTTAATTTCGTAAGTAATCGCCTTCCTGAGATGAGATATCTATATTCATACAAAGTGTACGGGGTCAGTTTTTGCTTTTACAAACGGACAAAAATATGAATGTGACATCGCATTGGAGAAAGTATGATAGATTTTGCTACAACAACAAATTATTTTTCATTTAATACATTTTTACAATAAACTAATAAAATTACCTAATATTAGTCACATTTTACAAAATCCGTACACTTTGTCAACACAAGTATTAATGCGCCTTATATATAAAAGAAAAATATTTTTATCATCTATGGCCAACAAACAAAATTCACTTGTACTTAGGAAATGAAATCTCATTTTTACACTTTGTACCTAAAATACAGAGTCCACTTTAGCTTGGGTGTTCCTTAAATCTATCTCACTCATACATAACTTCCCTGTCTCTCCGCAAAAAAAAAAATGTAACTAAAATGTTTGCCACGTTAAGAATGCAACGACTTTAATGAGCTGCGGGCCGATTTTTGAAATTCGTGCGCTCGATTTCGTCACTCGAAAATCGGCGAAAAACAATGAAATGCTAATTTTTGAAATACGAGCTATAGAAATTGGGAATCGAGTGGTATTGACCACTCGTTTTCAATTCTATTAGTAGAATTTAAATGCCGGGTACTGGAGATATTATTGAACGAAATACACGAAATCGAGCGGTCGGAATTCAAAAATCGGCCCCCTGGAGTCGATTCTATTCAAACAATTTGTTATGGTATTGAATAGGTTTCGATACGATCTTTACGATAGTTTTGGTGATTGGCGCGTATCTCACGCACCACGTTTTTTCATTTGTAGTCTGCCTCTTTCGCACTAATTAAATGTTCATATATGTTATGGCTTCTCTTTTGCACACTTCGATCATCTTTAAATTCATTCATTCTAGATTTGTGCTCTTGATTTTCATTATGTTGCATACTCGATTGACAAACATCTAGGTACATTCCGCTGGCAACCATAATTATGCACACAATTAATGTGCACCTTGTTCGATTGACATAAGAAACAAAACATAAAGTTTCATACTAATGGTACTGAACATTTTTTACAATGAACCAACCCAAAAATCGCGAAAACAATAATTGCTGTTATATAAGTTTCAGCTGATCGTAGATATGGATATTTTCTATGTCTAATCAATTATTTCTACGACTTCAGGTCCTTAGTAAAAGTTACACATAATAGCTAATCGTTGGAAACTCACCAAATATTTCATTAGCCCTTTGAACGCTAATGTAAAGCTTACTTAAAAGTGTGAAGGTTACATTGACAGCGAAAGCCATAAAACTTATATATTAATGGCGCTGTGGACACGACTAGTTACGACGCCTTTACCTAGGTGTTCTTGGCGTTCAAAAGGTTAAGAGGTAATTTTCTTTTTTAGGCATTTTCAGGTTTCGATTGATTCGAAAGAAGAAAAAGGTTAACAATTCCAAAATCGTACGAGCCCTAATCTAACAGAATCAAAATTATATCTACAAATCACACATTCGTACAAAGCGTCACAACTTTAATAACTAATTAAAATAAACAAAAAAACTTAGGAAGCGAGCTAAAAACGTAACAACAGTTAGATGGCCGGACACACTTACGTCAATATTTTTAGATGAAAACTGTTTAGTACAGTCAGCAGCAGAAACTGCTAAACGGGCCAGGTGCTCAAAATGATATTGGCGCGTCGCGCGCGTCTTGTTAAGAGAATAACAGCGTGTCAAGGTAATTTTGAACACCTCGCCCACGAAGCAACATCTGCTAATGACTGTACAGTCACCGGCAATAATATGTTACACAACGAAGGCCGCAAAAATATCTGACACGATCTTATTTGTAGAGCCATAAGACCGTGTCACATATTTTTGCGGCCTTCGATGAGTAACATATTATTGCAGGTGACTGCACCTACTATTCCAATAAAAAAACATACAAAAAGTAATTCTCTTTTTTCAGTTTCCTTGCGTGGAATATAGTGCTGCGAGTACCTATAGCCTTGAAAGCTCAAACTGTTAAGGCTCAAGTCACATTTTTACATCAAGTTTTTACGTTTTCTGAGCCTATCAGAAAAGCTACGAAAACAGTAGGTAAATAGTATGTTGACTAAGTCTGTCGAGCCATCAAGCGTAAATGTAATAACTAGGACTGAGGAAAGTCTTATGTCACTTTAGAATAAATATAGTTTAAGACTTGTCCTTATCCCAAATGTAGCGTCAAACGCTGCAAAGTGACGTGAGATAGCGACAGCGACAATACAAGTGGTTTTCATTGTCACTTGTAGTAAGTTATACGTATATGCGTAATTTCATAAAACGCATAACTTTTATCTTGTCGTCACTCAGCTAGGACTACCGGAACAGGCATTCAAATTATAAATATTTGTTATATATAGTTTTGATATTTCTATTAAACGATGGAACGCGTGTAACGCATTCCGAGTCGTGGCATAAGGCTTCCTCACTTGCACTTATACTTAGGTGCACGCGAGATAGACTGCGAATTGTGTTAAGTTCGTATCAAAACTTTAACAAAATTGTAATATCTGACTAGCGCACCGGGTCACACCTTATTGTCAAAATAACAGAAATGATTCAGTTACGGAAAATATCGACTTTAATGTAAATGTTATGTTGTTAATATAACAAACGTTGTGTCGTATCATATCAAAAGGAAACGCGACAGGGATATCATCATCATACATTAGTTTATTTATTTAACTACATAAAAATTATCAGTTACAAACATAATCCTGTTTGTCAAATTTTAGTTTAGGTAAGTGTATAATCACAAATTTAAATAAAGTTAAGGTCAACACAATGATGAATGATATTTTTTGCAGTGAAACTATTGATAAGAATACAATTTGGTTAAATGCAGCAATACCATTGAGTTATTTAACACCCGTAATGTAATACTTAGAAAGCATAAATTACGCAAAATATTGAATTTTCTGCTTGAATTGAGAAGGTGCCAACTTCTGACGGTGACAATAATATGAGATCTCTAGCAGCTTTCATGTTGCCACTGTAACAATGCACCAACGAAGCGGCACAGAAAGTAAATTCTTTGATTATACAGAAAGTCTCAAATTGCTTAGTTTTCGGCGCTTGAGCCTTTTTCTATCATTGCCCATCCATTAACGGATTAGATACAATAGTAAAAATTGTGTCGTGGGAAGTGAGCAGGTGTATTTAACTAGTCATATAACTATAATGACAGAACAATATGACAGAGGTAGGTATCTAAGTAAATATTTCGTCCTAATAACATTCCGTTTTATGAAAAGGCACAGTTTTGGATCAAAGGAACTTGGTCTGGAAACTATTTATATTGCTTCTGATATTTTACCTATGATACCGTAAAAATATTTTTTTATGAAAGTTTATAAAATCTACAGCGTCTTAAATCTGAATTTAGTTGAAAGTTTTAAAAAGAGAGTGCTAGAATGCGATATTTACTCAGAAAGATTCCTTTGAAACCTCGAAGTTTTTTGGATTAGCCTTTCAATTCTCAGTCATTCTTGAATTCAAAATCATATTTGAACTGAATTAAGTAGAAGCTTAGTTCAGATTAACGAAAAAGCTCAGATGGTATCTTCTTACGAGAGGGCGTAAAGCCAGGATATTAGAAAGGAACAAGAGATAGGTATGGCGCACCACGCGATACTTGCGACGGAAGATATGGTCATTACGTGAGTTTTAATGTCTCTGAAAATATATATCTGTTTAAAATTTTGCTCGTACGACTGAACGTAATAGGTAGTCGGATTCAAAGGAATGTTTCTGTTTTTCAGATAAAGCCAAAAAAAGGATCGTAGTTAGTACACAGCATTTCAAAAATTATTATATAGATATTTTATACATTTACACACATCAAAGACTTAATGACCTAAACAGTAATTTTGTGTATTTACAATGTTCTGTTACATTTAAACTTTTAACATGCCCTCAATATACTCAAGTGTAATAAGCCTAGGCACTTACGGTAAAATGTTTGGCGTATCTTTACCAGAATTATATTTTTTGTTCGGAAATAATTACTTAAGAGTTTTTTTTATATACATAATAAGGTATTATTAGATCAGGTTAGGTGTTTTTTCTTCAATAAATTTAAATATACTCTTCGAAGCTATAAGAAAATATACATAAGAAAATAGCTAATTTAGCGATAAATTAGCGATGTGCTATGTAACTCCGTATTTAAAATTTGCTATTTTCTTTTAACTGCGGGCGTAATAACTGATTTTTATAAGAAAACAAATAATTTTATTGTTATAAAAGTGACCCTTACATCAAAAAATGTTATTCTTATTTTTTATAGTTGGTAATTTAACCTAATTTAGACATGGATAGGTTTAAAAACCTTACTTATTCTCAAGGACGGCGTTTGATAAGAAAATGAAGGTTTTCTGTATTAGTTATTAGTAAGTCAAGAATGTTTTACGTTTAAAAAATATCTTCAAGTGTACAATTTTTTTATTGATGGACATAAATATTGGTACGTGTATTTTAGTTATTGTTATAACAGCTATAATTGAACTTATATAATTCTAGTTGTTTTATTTGAGCCTTGTAAAACAAGAAAATCTTGTATTTTTGGAAAAAATTAAAACAGAGCATACAAAGGTGCGATACACTTACACGTATGATATTGATATCTATTAAATGGATATCGCCACTTACAATTTTATTTAGCTTACAATTACATAATGTAACATAAAATGCGAAATTATAATTCACAAAAAATTATATCGCGTAATTTATTTCTCACAAACGCCGGAGCTTTTGCATTAAAAATTCTCGGCACAAACGCCTCCGAGAATCCTTTTGTATAGAAATTCGATTTTTAAACTCAAACTCGGACAAGCGTGAGAATCTTAATTAAATATTCAAATTGAAAGTTCGATATGAAGAGGCTATTTTAACGTTTATTGTCTCAATAAATTTTATGGCATTTGTAATAATAGGAAATTTTATTACAAATGCTAAATTAGGTACTCATGGGCAAATTGAGAGGAGCGCAAAAAAAGGTTTCATTACTGGATTACTGCACCTAAAGTAATTTAAAAATTAGTAATTACTTTTTTTTGCGTTCCCCTAAATTTGTCCATGAGTGTAATTTGGTTTAGCATAAAGTGCATGTCTTAATCTAAAAAGTTAACTTACATACTGACTGACAAGTCACAGCACACTTTGATTAAATCAACGTAACTAACATACACTATTCTGCCAACAATGACGCCTGCTCTTTGTGACACAGCGGGGTGAAAAGAGACAGCGCCCAAATGTGACCAAGGAAAGTGATACGTGCCCTCGGCACGGATCTACTCGAGGTAACGTTGTAAGGACGTATAGCTAAAAAAATAACAATTAAACTTATCGCGCAAACATACGTCTTAAAATTAATAGCTAAATTAAAAATGTACTTCCGCTATTCGTTTTCCGGCTACCGATTGGTAAAAGTTTTAATTCTTTTTTTTAATCAGGACTACAAGTTTGTTGCAAGTATTATTTTAAATGTAAAGGTCAAGCAAGTAAGCGAATTTATGGAAAAGGAACCTTAAAACGTGTTTGTCATGTCATGTTTTTGGGGAACTGTATTTTGGTCAAAACTTGTTTTAAGAACCATCCTCCATATTACACTTGACCGAGCGAAAATAAGCAATTTATTAACAAAATTCATATTTCATTTCTAATAGACAATTTTAAGTTACACTCGATAGCCGGAAACGAATAATTAAAAAAAAAATAATTAATAATGACTTCAAAACATCTTGTGTGATTATTATATACAACATCAAAGTAGGCAAATAGCTTTTTTAAATTTACATTTGACTAGCTATGTGCGAATTACATAAGTAGTCAGAATCTGTCATAGCGATTGTTTAAATGTTGTTCATGACATAACTTTCTACCAAAATTTGACAGATGACAACAAGTTTGAAGCTTATGTCAACTGTCAAAAATTTAAGGCAAGCAGACGCCAAGCAGCGCCACTGTCATGCACATAGCGAACTGAATTTTTGACGTTTTGAATTTCATTAATCTGGTCCATACAACATAGGTACTGTTACTTGACGTAACAGGGAGTCTTGAAATTAATTTGAGTGTTTATTTGTGTCGGGTGAAATTGGATTTACCTACTACTAGGTATTTCAATGTTATTTAAAACATGAACTAAATTATTACTACATTAGAGGATTTAGAGGGCAACAAATTTAGGTATAGAAAAAAAATTGACGAAACATGCCACGTTTTAAATCATTAAACAATTGATCGCATTTAATCTTGTAATAATATTAAATCTTTACACAGACTCCTTTAATTTTATTTCCAGAAAAAAAGCATAATAGTTAATAAAAGGAACTCAAATGACGCGATAGTAAAAAAACAATAGGTTTATCTTGCGTAAAACTAAACATTTTCAAAGCCACCCCACAATTCAAAGTCACCCCAAGTTCCCAAGACTTTAACACATTGTACACTAGCTTGCTGACACCACTTGTCATGAACAGTGCATAATATTATTATTTGGTCCACCATTTTGTTACCTACAATATCTACTTGTGATTTTACAAAATTTTTGACACTACTATAAATTTAATGTTAGCAATACATTTTCTCAAAAACGTGACAAGTGGATACGCCTATTTTGTACAGCGTATTGGTTGCTAGCATGATCTCATGATCTCATACAATCTATTATATGAGATTAACAGTCCGCCGATTAACAGTCCCACTGATTAACAGTCCGCCGGACGGTATCAGCCTGTCATTTGTTCGGAACTGTCAAGATTTTGTTCTAACTGACAGGCCGGCGGACTGTTAATCAGTGGGCCCCTTAATAAAGAAACGTACACCCGAGTTCGACAGTTGAAAAAGAGGGCGCTGTACGGTATCATAATAAGAGGCCAATTGCAATTTACATTGTGACATTAAAATTATATCTAAATGATGTCAGTCGTCTGTACGTCATGTACTGACAAGTACTTACGAGCAAAATGCACGCTTGACTGACATCATTTTGATATCACAATGTAAGTTTGAATTTGCCTCTGATTTGTTAAACGTCAAATATTGACAACCAGAGTTGCCGAATAATGTACGGAGCCGTACAGCAAAATCAATAATAGCTGTCAAATGCCGAGAAATGACATGCCGAGGAACGAATTTGTGTCAGATTAACACATTTTGTACAATTTAATCAATCTTCACTGCCAGGTAAAACAATAATAGTTTGGGGTGACGACAAAAACGTTCTAAACTGAATAAAAAGGTAAGTCCAATTTCACCTAACCTACACAGTCGCTCGCACAAAACAAAAAACAACCAAATCTACAAATCAATCGTGAAATAACCCGTGTTACCAAATCCAACTCCACACAGCATAGAACAACTGATATTGCACGTAAGTTGACGCTATGAAGAAAGCGTGCACTATGAGGAACCTCAGATTGTCTTGTCTGACTTGTCTAACAACTTGAGTGTCAGATGTGGTCGGGAACTGACCGGTCCTGTAGTATTCTTCTAGCATTCTGTCCTTTTCTATAAATCTGTCGTACAGCCACTGAGTCATACCTTCTGTGTCTGGTGGTACCTGCGAGTTAAAGAGAAAAACATGAAAATCAGCCTTCAGAAACACAAAAAGGTCTACTTAGTCTAAAACTATGTGCTTACAATCTCTTCAGATCAGGAAATCTTTTGACAGAGTATAATTTTGGAGACACAACTCACCGCCATTCCACTCTTATAAGATTGTCCTCCCGTAATCCCGTAAAGGATTACTACAGGAGCTACTGTTTGCCATTATAATCGGAGAAAGGCGCCTAGCCTTTCAAAATATAGCATATACTATGAGGACTAGAGAATTTGGGAATTGGGAATTGTGAATATGTAGAATTAAGATACTGTAAAATTGAAATTATGTAGAATTGGAAATCTGTAAAATTGTAAATCTGTAGAATTGGGAACCTGTATAATTGGTCATCTGTTAAACTGGGAATCTGTAGATTAGAGAATCTGTAGAATTGGGAACCTGTATAATTGGTTATCTGTTAAATTGGGAATCCGTAAATTAGAGAATCTGTAGAATTGGGAATCTGTAGACATGGGCCTAAACCGTGTGGTCTAATGGTTAGAATGATAGCCTCATAAAATGAAGACGCCAGTATCATTTCAGCCTAGGCCAACGGTGGACTTGATCAGTCTGTCTTTAGCTATGTCATCTACGTACAGATTGTATCCGAAGAGTACGCAAACCAGATTAACAACAAAAATCTCACCTCAGTGATTGGATAAAGCCTGTAATGTAACCGTATGCTGCAGGGAGGCCTGATGCCGCACACCACGTCCTGGATCAGATGCAGTGGTACTCGGTCTGGGTACGCTATGGTCACATCCAGCACCCATTCTAAGTGCGGGCTGGTGCCGGCAACGGCTCGCGGTACGTTTCGGGTGGTATGGTTTTCTGAAACATACGGTGGCATATCATAATCTTGATATTATATTAGGAACATTTTTGGAAAGACCTGTTCTTCAGTAGAAGGGAATGACTGAAGAAGAAATTATTATCATCCTATTGACTGTAATGGGGTTACCTACCGATACTTCAAAACACTTAGTTAACTGAAGATTGTGGTGTAATTTATATGGGCTTAGACATTATAGCTTCATCTACCTGTATGTATATGCCGTAAAATGCTCCAAATTTGCTCCAATATTCTGAATTTGATTAAAAAAATTATTATAAAAGTACTGGGGTTGGAACGTTGATAAGTATGTCGATTTACAGTATCATTGACCTGACATTGACTAACCATCACTGTTATCACGTTGTAACACTTAACTGAGGTTGTGATATAGTATACCTACATTTATAAACCTTTTGGAGCACAATTAACAATGGGGAACAAAGTTGTAGTATTGAGTTGCTCACTCGTGAGGCACCTTATTTATTTTGTACCGCTTATTTTCCTACCCATCACTACAAAGTTGGCACATTTTACTTAAATTCGGACTAGACTTAGGTAAATATATGATATGAATAATTTTCTTAGTTGTTGTAGTCGATCTGAATATCGCTCCATGAGTGGCTAACTAGAAGGCAGGATTCCACCAGTGTGCGGCACTGTGCGGCCCAAGCATTTTTGTACTGAATATGCTATTGTCGTACAGTGCCGCACACTGGTGAAATCCCACCTTAACGATTGCCAGATATATAAATATAGTGACTTATTGTAACATCAATCCCACCTCTTTTGCTGTTTTCGTTCTGAGATGTGCCGGGGCAGTTCTCCCCCTGAGGCCCGATCTCTTCCATGATGATCTTCATCGCACCGGCACGCGGCAGCGTGACGTACTCCAGCTTTGGCAAGTTGTTTTTATCCGCGAATCTGGAAATGTAGACGTATTAGTCACAATGTTCTCACCTAATGTTAGCTTTGACGACCGGTCTGGCCTAGTGGATAGTGACCCTGCCTGCGAAGCCGATGGTCCTGGGTTCGAATCCCAGTAAGGGCATTTATTTGTGTGATGAACACTAATATTTGTTCCTGAGTCATGGGTGTTTTCTATGTATGTAAGTATGTATTTATCTATATAAGTATGTATATCGTCGCCTAGCACCCATAGTACAGGCTTTGCTTAGTTTGGGGCTAGGTTGATCTGTGTAAGATGTCCCCTAATATTTATTATTTTATTATTTTATTTTAAGAGAGTCTAGAAGCGATGTTGTTGCGTTGTTTTATTACAGAGTTCATATTTATTATATACTGTCTTTATTATTAGGGTAAAGAACCATCAACTGCATCTCAAGCGGGATGTAGCTATTGACGATGAGACAAAGCTCTTCTAGAGATGCGAGAGAGAAGGAACACTTACCTCTGACTTATTTCTCTTCTCTTATGCAGGAAGCCACCTTCAGGGAAGAGAACCATGAACTGCCTCCCAAGAGGAATGTAGCTGTTGACGATGTGGCGACGAAGCTCTTCCAGGGACGCGTCGCGTTTATTCCGGCCCTGCGCAAAGGAAACATAGTAATTAGGCGTTTTGATGACAATGGTTACTTTAATAAAAAAATCGCTTTTGGCTGCGTCTGTCTCTGATATTTTGGTATAGGTACAAAACCGACACGTAGATACCTACCAAAACGTGTTTTGTTCACTATAGTCGGACCAATCTAACTCTGCACTGACTTTTATAATGACTAGGTTTAGTGTGGATACTATAATAATAAAAAGTTAAATATAATTATTTTATTTGCGTCGATAGATAGCTTCTTACCAAAATGTCAAATAACACGTCAGATGGCGCTGTACCGAGCAGAGCCATTACTACGTCGCGCCAACGAAATGTTCACCACGTTTGCATTATAGATTAACGGTTGGTGAATGATTTTTGGCGAAATATAAATATATATAAAAAGCGTACATGGAAATTTTATATACTGATAGTTTTAATACTAAAAGTTCTCTTGCATTTATAATAAAAAAAACAATACATACACATAAAACATTGTAGCTTAAAACATTATCAACAAAACATCAGATATAATAGATCGTTAGTATTGTTTAGTAGATCCTGCCATCCGATAGGCTATCAGCCTTTATTTGAGTAATGGATGAGCCACGAAAACCGATACTAATTGCCAGCGTTCCAATTAAACAATGTAAAAACACCGACAAATTGTGCCCGATGATAAATTTCTGGACATCCATTGGAAGTTAATTTGAGAATCTACACTTAAGAATAATAAAAAGAGGTCACTCGTATTGGTACACTTATGAGGTCCTGTGCAAGACAAGTAGGTACGTGCGGGCCGGACACTATCATGACATTATTGACATTACTAAGTGATAGTGTAGTGATTGGAATGAAGTAATGACGGCAAGTAATGAAGTTTAGTTTAAACATCTTACTCTAGTCACTGACACTGACAATGACATAATTATTGACTCAAAACGCTTTTTTTTGGATCTAATTTGAATGGCCTGAAAACAAACCTCCATATCTGAGATTATAGGTTCTTTCGATTTTATCGTCATAAATACCTCTTTTACTAAGACTTTATTTTAAATAATACTTTTTCCCAATTCTTTCTTCCGATCCGATTAAGTATTTATTTGAGAAACGATTTGAAACCTTGGCAGTTGATGATTACATTTCATATTATTGAATACTCACGATAAGCTCACGGGTCAATAAGGGATTATTCAGCGCTTCTAAAATCAAAGAGGCGTATTTTATATGCTTATAACCAGACATTGCCACCTTTTTGCCTCAACAACCCAGTATTGTCGGACAAAAATCCACCATTAAAGAGTTTCTGCGTCATTACGACCATAGGGGTCGATCACTAATGGATATCGACATGCTTTCGATGAGAATGCAGTTTTGGACCCTCGTGGTCGACCCCCAACGAAGGCAGAGGGTTTGCCTTTGACAAATTAACGGTGAAAAAAACAATCCTGCGCTAATGAAGGTACCGTTAGTCAAAATTGGTCACACATAAATACGAAGCGAGTTTCTATGACACAGCGATATTGGACTTTGAAGTGAATGTGTCAGTGTAAGGGTCCCGTTAACAAGAATTTGCTGCAACGTTAGTTCCTAGTTGTTTCTAGGCAACCCCGTACATCGTTATCTTACCGTACCGTACGTAATCTTTTTAATTCTTTTTTAACTTTCGATTGAGCAGTTTTTCCTGAATACCTTCAGTGCTCGATATCCATACAAAAGAGGACAAAATCATTTATATCCGTACTCAAAACACTTTACGCTCCAATACTGGGCTCCATAAGGTATTTAATTGTTGTCCAAGCTTCTTATTAGTAGACAGATTTATTATACCGTGAGCCGCCCAATCTTAAGGTGTGTGATGTGAGGCTTAGGCACCCTTCAGCAGAGCAGCCTTCTAGTCACAGGACGTAGGATCTTAAGAAAGATTAATTTTTCATACGTATTATAGCCATGTTACTACGATTAAACGTAATATAACTTCCTATACGCGCTGATAGATTCAGCATCCCCTATAGTTGTGTGGATAATAATATTCAAACCTAGAAAGGTAGCGTTATCAAAGATGGCACAGCCGCGGCGGAGCGATCAAAGTAAACAAACTCACTCATCTTAGCGTTAATCCCGGAAGCCTATTCGAATTTCAAAAATTTTGCATCGCTCGTAATTGTTCGAACATGTATTCGCGCGGGCGAGACGCACAGGCGAATGATAACAAAAAAATACATTTAGATATAATTCGAAATCAAAATGTAAGTGTGAATTATCCTCCTGTTTACATTTTCTAACAACCCACTGAAGAACATTTTCTAACTACACTATAGACAAAATAACAATTAAGCTGATAAATACACGAATGCCAATTTAAAGTCACATTTTGACGTCAAAATAATATCATTTTGTTATCATTCGCCCGCGCATCTTGCTTGCAATACATGTACGGACAAGAGTGATTCTTAAAAAAGTGGCATCGACAGATTAAAGTAAATGAAAAAAAAAAAAATTGTATTTTTTTTACTTTTAATAATGAAAAATATGTTTTACCACTTCAAGTACCCTAAATTTTCAGAAGGGAACGGAAAATGAAGAAGTTATTTTCATGACATACAATAACCTATACATTGAACACAGGTTAAATATAAGCAGGTTACAGTAAAAAATACATTCATTTTTATTTTTTCCCTTGAACGGATAATAATACGAATGTCTCACTTTTAGCATAGATGAATAAACCTTCATACAATATTAAAATGATATTATTACATTAGGCCCCATACCAAATTCGTAAAATAATCGAGACAAGTTAAAGTTAACATTCCGTTACAAAACCCCAGATTTCTGCCTTTAACCACTTATCTCTACGAAACTACGACACTTGGGTCATAATATAATGGTACCCTACGGTGGTTAGCTTGATACTTACCTAATATTTTGCCATAGTTATGATCTAAATAAATTTTTCTGTGTATGAGTCAGATGCAATACCGCGCATGTACAGGTTGGTACAGGTTAACAGAGAAAATATCCTTGGACAAACTTCGTGCGTGAATATTGTTGTAAAAAAAATATATATAAGGCCTGTGCAAAGTACATTTTAAAAGGTATTGTTTATGTTATTATATAGCATGATATTTTATTTACATAAATTGGTGCTTATAATATCTAAAGAACTAAAACTGGAAGAGCGATGCTTTTGGACAAGACAGGTTACAGTAAAAAGTGTTACTCTTTATTTTTTATACATATAAGTATTAAATTTAAATAAAAATAATGACTTGGCCTCGATAAACATTTATCTAGATACATTTTTGTTTCATATGAAAAAGAGCAAATAAACATACATTCAATTCAAAAACTCGATGAGAGGTTAAGATGCCACTATTTTGAGAATCACTCACAAGTACGAGTGATATGCACCCGCGAGTGATAACTAAATGATATCTTTTTGATGCCAAAATGAACGTTGGAATTGGTCTCGCGGTCTCTAATATAAAGTCAAAATTGCATTCAACATATCGAAGCAAACTCAATACCTCAATGACGAACGCGGCCATTCAGGAAACATCGGGCATTAAGTCTAAGTGGACGTAAAGGGACCTATACAGACCTAGGTCCCACGAGAGCATTGAACCGCCTTCAATCTAGCATCCGAAGAGTTTTCCGATAGCTAACGATCGACGGATTGGATTGAGGTTCTCCGCTGTTGCCGACACGAATCATGAGAGTCTTACGAACCCTTAAAAAATCGCTGTCATACAATAGAAGTTACGCTCTAGTTTTACAATAATAACTTGTAAACGATTACGACAACAATAATTTTTTTACATGTAAAAGTTAACGATTCATTTTTTTCGATTAGGTACATGGTTCGATTACATGTAGCTGTAAAAGTAAATGATTCTCATTACTAGAAATTATTTTTTTATAGGTGTTATCTGCATTTTAAATGGCGTAAGTCAAAGGTATTTATGAAAACACCAAATTGGAAATGAGCTAAGTACCTACATGCAAGGCATACAGTTTTATTCATAGTAGTTCAAGGCATACAGTCAAATGTAACAAATCATTGATTATCGTTTGTCCCTATCTGTCGTTATGACATTTCTGTTTGTAAGAAAGAGACAAAATTTAACAAAGGTTTCTAAGAGGTTGCTAAGTTTTATGAATAAAAGGCTTGAACAGTATAATACGAGTATATAGTCATCAGAGTCATAGTTTTTTTTTAATATGTGTCAAAATTGTTTAGACGCATACATGCACTTTATATAACTCTATTCTATTGCCACGCTCAATGCAACTTCATCAATTTTAAAATCTTTTGAAACTTCGCGTTGAAAACGGTTCTAAAAGTGTCGGACCCAATGGAAAAGCTGCCTATCGTGAGAACTCTCACGTAGTGACCGGTGTGTTCAATCGGCAAGGAAATGCTCAGCGGTGTGTTTTTGCTGGCCGGTATTCGTGTCGTTTTGATCACATCTCTCCGTATACTCAAGTATTTAATGTTTTGACCACAGACCTGCTAGAATGAGTTGCGTTCTCGCGCGCGACTCCATACATCTAGCGCGACTTCAAGTATGGACTCGCGTGCGAGAACGAAAGTCATGGGTAGCAGGTCAGAAGTGTGACGACGTCCTGCCGATTTTTGTTTATCAAGGGTCGATTAACCCTTCAATGGAGTCGATTATAAGAAATCCTCAATCCAAGCTTCATTGCCACCTCATAGTTCTAGAAATTCTGCTTAAGGAAAACTACAATAAATGATGTTATAGGGTATACATATTCTCCCTATTATAGTGCCCTATAAAAGGGTAAGCATAATAGGTAGCTCTAGTCTTTGGAAATATAGCCGGACATACAACTTTGGCCGTAGAAGGCGCGAAATACAAATATTCTATGGGAAGATAACTCTTCGCACCTACATTTTTTAAATTTGCAGCTTTTTTCTACTAGTAGTATTTCGAAAACGTTTACCGTCAAATCCCAGCTTAGTTGTAAATAGTAGTAAAACTATAAAACAGTATAATTCTACTACAACGTAGTAATATAAACAAATATGGCTCAGGAGGGCAATAAAAGGGCACTAAATTAAAAGCGGTCCATATAAATTTCTACCTACACCTGGGGCACAATTTCACATTACTTTTTTACAACTTGTGACATAGCAAGGTGACTATATCAGCATTCTATTACTTTACTTAATTTATTTGGTAAAACAGACTTCAATATTTTGTTGGTCGCGTCACTGTGTTTTAGGACCTCTAGGTACCTACTTAGATAAGTCGACCCGTCAATAAAAGCATTCGAATCTAACACTTTAAACTCTCGCGTTTTGTACACATATTTAATTACACAAACGGGTCTACCACGATATAATTTCATTGTTTTTACCTTTGATTCCGACATTTCAGCTGAGTTGCACCAGCTGTGGTCACGGAAAGACAGTCTTTGAAATTATATCGCGGTAGACCCGTTTGTGTAATTAAATAAGCATTCGAATCTGCCTTCTGAATCTGTCTTCGTTCTTTAGTGACAATGAGTTTAATGTTTCTGAATAAATGTAAAAAGAACCATTGACCACTGATATTTATGTACCGTAAAATGGGGTGAGTAGGGAGAAAACTGACATTCAAACCTCGAAAACATTTTATTTTTACATATGTAAACTGAATGGTAGGTATAATATATAATATAATAAATGTTCCGGACGTTTGTATTTTAGTTTTTTTTATGATTTTGGGTAGTTCCATTTCATAATTTTACCGATAAACACAAAATCCCTCCTCACCCCGTAGTACCTCGTAGTTGGGGTGAGATGGGATTTCATACAAAGGTGATTTTGGAACATTGTTGGATCGATTTCTTTTCTATGAATATCACTATAGCTCCATTTGTAAAACGAATACATTATTTAGGTAGCAGCCTTTAAAAACCATCTCACCCCCTGGCATTCCTTCTCTCCCCAATCATAACCCAACTCTCCACGCAATCCCTACTCACCCCATTTTACGGTACTTGTACTTACATACAATTTGTTACACATAAATTATCGGCTCAAACAATGTGAGAACGCTCTACTACCTATCGGTTATCAGTGTACCATCTCATAGCGGTGTGCAAGTTCATAATAGGAGATACGTTCGCGGACAAGGCTTGAACAATGTAGTAGCACGAACAATAAGCGTAGTTTGAACAAGCACCGTGTTTCCATTGCCAGTGGAAGGTACCTACATAACATGAGTCAAACGCTGAGACTAACCAATGTACAGCCAGCTGCAAAATTATATAGACACGTTATGAATGAATTCATTCATAAAGTGACCATGCAAGTTATTTTCGCATTTATAATATTAGTAGGGAGTTCAATGTTTTCATTAGATATGCAATGGATAGTTGTTTAGCCGGATACCAGATGTTCGACCTGACCATCGGCCGAATATTCCGTATCCGGCCACCGAATATTCGGCCGGCGGAACTATACTTACCTACATATCGGATTTTCAGGTGCGCATTGTGCAGGGATTGACCTGATTCGTATATAGTGAACGTTCGCGCGGACTCACTTCTAGGTTCGATGAGTGCGCGTGATGCAAGTGAGTGGAATGTTTAAATTATTTTAAAATAATAAACGAGTACCGTGACTGTTTTTTAAATCCAATTTGTTCACTCCAAAATCAAGCAAAGTTAGTACATATCCGGTATCCGGCTAGATAGTAGGTCACGGATACCGGATAGTAACCGAATATCCGGTGTATCTCTAGTTTTCTTAATAAGTTCTCCTTTCTTATCTTGTAATCAAGCCACATGGCTCAAATGACAGCAACAAAATAAGAACAAAACAACAAAATAGTCCAAGCGCCTCCGTCATCATATAAAGTATCCGTCAAAAACAACTCGGCAATAGTTAACAAGTTGTTCGTACTTACGGCTCGTTAACGCCCTTTCTAAGTTTGTTATGAAGAAGCGGTCATGCCTTTCACCCCCTTTCCTCTTAACGAATTGTTATATCTGTAGTGACGGCAGGTGAACTAAAATTTTAACAGAATGGTGGCCGCTTTCGGATGAAAGAAGCGCTTGGCGTCCGTTGGCTCGTTGGGTGGACGACATCTGGAAGATTGCGGGTCACTTCTGGATGAGATTAGCTCAGGATCGGTACAAGTGGCGTGCTAGAAGAGAGGCCTATGCTCAGCAGTGAGCGATAAAGGGCTGATATGATGAAAGTCCGCCATTTGTACATTTTTCCTGTGTTTGTGCAATAAAGTTTAAATAAATAAATAAAATAAAAAATATCTAAATACCACCCTGAAGTGTCTCGCAGTGTACACTGTACAGTCGCCATCAGATATATCGGAGCGGCCAGAGTACTCACAAATATATGAACACGCCTCTTTTGTCAAGGCAGCGCCTAGAGTGCGTGTTCAGATATTTTTGAGCATCTCGGCCGCTCCGATATATCTAATGGCGACTGTACCCACGTCAAAAGTAGCAACGTGTGCACTTCCCCAAGAAAAGCAAGCCTAATTACCTGAGACCAAGTTTATTTTCCCGCGGGTGCATTTCCCGTACAAACAAAAAAAGGAACCAGTCTAAAGAGGGAAAACTTGCAAAGTGAATAAAGGTCCTTGCGAAAATACTGTGGGGTTTTCCAGACGGCGACATTTTTTACTGCGGGTTGATTCCTTTTTGAGGTGAAATAGAGGGAAAGTCTGCTTTTCTACCGATTACTTTTAATAACGAGATGTGCGGGCGTACCTGAATAGACGCAACTTCAAAGTATAGGTATAATTTATGAAATTTGTTTTAAAGAGCATATAATATACCAAATATAAAGAAAAAATACAAGGACAAAAGAGAAAGCGGTGGTGGCCGAGTGGATATGACGTCCGACTTTCAATCCGGAGATCGCGGGTTTAAATTCTGGCTCGTACCAATGAGTTTTTCGGAACTTATTTATGTACGAAATATCATTTACCACTAGCTTTTCGGTGAAGGAGAACATCGTGAGGAAACCTGCATACATCTGAGAAGAAATTCAAAGGTGTATGTGAACTCCCCAATCCGCATTGGGCTAGCGTGGGGACTATAGCCCAAGCCCACTCGCGCATGAGAGGAGGCCTGTGCCTAGCAGTGGGACGTATATAGGCTGAAATTATTATAAATTACAAGGACAAAAACAGTTAAGTAAGTAAGTAAAGTAAATACACTTTATATAGGTTTTATTATAATTTTTAATGAAATCAATTTCTAAAAGGCCAAATCGAACGTACACTGATATCAAACCGAATATTAGAATTATATAGGAATCATATTGTTAGCTGTCATTTGCGCGTTCATTTCGTTCGTACATGTATAGGCGCGAGCGATCCACACGGTCCACTGACATCATTTATATATCATATTGATGTCACAATGTAAGTCTGAATTGGCCTACCGAGCACGTGCCATACTAGGTGTCCACGGAGCCGTGAGCGGTTGATTCCAAATGCCGCCACGCATGGCTGCGCGCGCCATGCTAATTCCTGGCGTTTAGTGGCTAGTCGTATCTTTAGCGGGGGGTTCTGTAGCAGGTTAAATAGAAACAATAATCCATTCGGCTATCATTTTTAAAAGCCGAGCCGAGCACGTGCCATACTAGGTGTCCACGGGGCCGTGAACGGCGCAAATTGATTCCAAATGCCGCCACGCATGGCGGCGCGCGCCATGCTAATTACTGGCGTTTAGTGGCTAGTCGAATCATTAGCGGGGGGTTCTGTAGCAGGTTTAACACACGCATTGCTCCAGGGGCCTACTCAAGATGACAATCCTTAATCCAATCCCAATGAAACTTGATTCCAATCGCATTTGATGCCAATCAAAACTTAAATCATGTTTGGAAAAAGTCACTTCATATCATCTGTCATCTCGATACATTTTATTTTTTTGGCATTTGTCGATGTACCGCCTTGGCTAGGCCCCCTGTAGCTAGCATCTTGGCGACAGATGGCTTATACACTTTATACAGACTTAGCATTGGTTTAGGACGTTTAGGTCAATAATAACTTGGCTAATCGTAATCTATATTACAAGGAAAATTACATTTTTATTGTTGAATACGCGTGTAGTAGTTTTTACGGTAAGCGCGAAGAACTTTGTACATTGACCAGTCTGTTCCTATCTCTAATGCACTCGCATAATTATATCGCTCTCCAGCTCGCATAGTGGCAATGTCTACCGGCATCATCGGTGAGACAACAATATATAATTATATCTGCGTGCGATAGGAACAGGCGAGTCAATGTACCAAATTCTTCATGCTTAGCGTCCTTAGTTTACCCATGAATATCTTGATTTATGTCAGCTATAAAAAAATGAATACCACTTGCTCAAACAATTTAAAAAACAATGCCGATAGAACCCTTATAAAGTGCAATTAAACATTTTCATGCATGTGCAAATGAGACCAAAAAACGCCCCGGCCGTGCGCCCGCGCCGGTGCGGAAGAACAATCAAAGATGGCGTAACGCGGTTATCACACGGTGTGAGCGAGACGGCTCTATGCACGTATATAGCGATGTCCCGCTCGCTCCACATCAAATGACCACGTAATTATTTACGCCAAAAGGGCAATGTGGGTGGAATTTTTAATGTGATTTTGCAATTGGCATGACATTTGCATAATTGTTTGATTATGGCGCGGAAAATAATGGTAATGCATGTGGATTTGCGATTATTATGCAACTATTACGATCAAACGTTGGTCAATCAACTTTTTAAATGATAAAACGTTTTTTGATGTACTTAAGGTTTTTTTGATTAGGTAAAAATAGAATTGACTAAAATGTCGTCGGTTTTTTTAGTTTTTCGATTTTTATTGTACTTAGGTATTTTATCCCCACTTCGTTCACGTAGAAGCTTTGAACCAACCTTTAAGCTTCCAATTTAAGTAAATTAAAAAGAAAACATTTCTGAGTGAAGCTTCCCAATATTTAATAACACCTATGTATTTCATATTGCTTTATTAATCCGTTATCAGTCAAATTTTATGTTTTACTGTCAAAAAATATCTGTCATGTCAGGCACAGTCAGCAGCAATAGTTGCTAAGCGGGGGAGTCGTTCAAAATGATCTTGACGCGACTTTATTGTTAAGAGAATAAGAGCGCATCAAGGTAATTTTGAACTCCTCGGCCACTTAGCAACTTCTGCTGCTGACTGTACAAGTGGAAGTGCAATTCATTCACTCGCCCGGTGTCTTTAAGGTGCCCACTGATTAACAGTCCGCTGGACGGTATCGGCCTGTCAGTATGTTCGGAACTGTCAAAATTTGGTTCTAACAGACAGGCCGATACCGTCCGGCGGACTGTTAATCAGTGCGCCCCTTTAATCTTTTTTTTCTTCCAATAACATAAGGCCCCTTGGAACTCATAAAAAAGAACATATTAAGCACCCGCATCAAAATGCAGATATTATAAAAGCAGGTTGCCTGCGCCACTTCACCGGAACCGCGCTCCAGCGCGCGCACGCGCGGGCGCACACGTGCCTCTTCACGTTTATGATGCGCGGGAGCATCGTCACACTGCCCGATTCGAACTTTAAGATAAGACAATTAATAGATCTGGAAACGATACGGATTAGATGTGTCAGTGTCAAATGTGATGTTTCTTCAAACAAAAACGTCACTAGCTGTAATATTTGACGTATCTAGTTCGAATCGGGCAGTCAGTCGCTTACCGAGCACGGGCGAGATCAGGAGGCCAAAGGCCATCTGCATTCAAAGGTGTATGTGAATCGCTAATCAGCATTGGTCTGTTCTATATAGCCCAAGTTCTCTCGCGCTTGATAGGAAGCCTGTGCCTACCTGTGTGCAGTGGGACGTATATGTTTATAGGCTGAATTATGATGTCTCCTCGATATAATCCGTTTACATATAGTTTTATTTAAATTCTCGATAGACCAGATAAAATTATGTTTAACTAGCGACACGCCGCGGCTTCGCACGGGTTAGGCCGGAGCCCCACTGCTGCGCACGCTATGTACACGACCCACTTTCCTATACAAAATTTCGTGGGCTTGCCCACGGTTTCTATTAATTTGTATTAAAACGTGGGCCGTGTACATAGCGTGCGCAGCAGTGGGGCTCCGGCCTTACACAAAAGCTTAACAAATAATACACCTTAACCTTCCTCAAGAATCACTGCACGAAAGTCCGTTCAGTAATTTTTGATTTTATTGCGAACAGGCAGACGCGGCGGGGGACTTTGTTTTATAAGGTGTAGGTTGTGTTCAAAACGCAAAAATTTTAAACGCTATATCCAAATAGTTCATCTATCACCCTCTTTTCGAATCATTAGCTAAGCCTGTCACTGGACACTGGAAGCCTGGCAACTGTTTTGTGTTTACACTCAAATGAGCGTAAAGTACGATAGAACAATGCCCCCAATCGCTCGCGCCATTTGAAACGTTTGTACGGTTCGTATTACTACATATAACGACGTCTACCACGATTTTGACACTGACATATTCGCTAACGTCTGCGTAACTTACACGCTAGGGAATATGTCAGTGTCAGGTCAGATCAGTAGCTCGTGGAAAGGCTAACTACGGCTCGATTCGGAAAATGAATTAGATTTCTACTAGACTTCGACAAGTTACGATATGGATAATTTAAAGATATTTGTAAGATAGATATGTCCAATTTCACGTTTCCGCGATTCTGGAGGTCCTCTTGAACAATTTCGACAAGTTATATGACTTAGATATCCAAGTCACATCTAGTCGATATCTAATGTAGATCTAGTTGATCTCTAAATCGTCTCTAGATCTTGTGATTATCTCGAAATCCGAATAAGCCTGCTAGTCATTTCAGAAAAAAACAGAACGGTATCATTTGTGACACCATCAAGCCAATTCCAACTAAAGAGGCCGACTTGTCAGTTACAACTAAATTTTGACAGTTCCGAACAACTGACAGGCCGATACCGTGCGGCGGACTATTAATCAGTGGGCCCCTTTACATTGTGACATCTAAATTATATATAAATGATTTCAATCGCCCGTGCGTCCCGCTCGCTTCAATAAATACGGATTAGTACGAGCGAAATGCACGCGCAACTGATATCATATAAATATCATTTTGAAATCACAATGTAAGTTTGATTGTCCTCCTAACAGGGCCGATTTGACTTGACCGTACACGCTTATATTAAGTAAGCCAAAAAATAAATATTTTTTAGAGATGATTATCAGCCATGCTTTACAGGTAAACAAGAACTTGTGAAAGTTATAACAATATGAAGGTACAAACGGCCCGATTCGAACTTCAGGATACGTCAAATATACGATAATATATGGATAAGATGTGTCAGTGTCAAATGCTACGTTTCTTAAAAAACGTCACTTTTGACACTGACATATCTAATCCATATCGTAGGTATCTAGACGTAATTTTGACATATCTTAAAGTTCGAATCGGGCAGAAAGAGACAACATACTACACTACATCATCAACACTTATTTCCAACGTAAACTACAATAAAAACAACTAATAACAATATAGTATTAAAGCAACAATTTCCACTGCCCACGTCCGCCATGTTCTATTTATATCTAACTAGGGCTTATTTATTTCCAAGTCGTTTTCCTCAATCGGAATACGAGGTGGAAATTTACCCCCCTCCCGGCCGAAAACTCCCGGATTGTCGGGAAACTTGGCAATCGGGTATTCAAAGGGAAATTATTTCGTGTGCAATTATCGGGTGAGAGAATAGGGCCGGCGGAAAGGGTTGAAAGGTTCGGTGTGTGGCGAGGCGGAAAATTGACAAAAAAACCCACGCCTTTGAGAGAACATAAAAATAAAGCATCTTTTGTTATTAAACTACAATTAATACGCACGAAATTCTTTTAAACGTGCTGCTAAGTGGCCTGAAGCGAGTGGTTTGAATAGCGACAACTGAGCGTTGTGAGAGCTTTCAAGTCTCTAGAAGCAACACTAAGTGAGGGGAATCATTAAATGTGAAACAATTCAAATATGGTCAAAACCGTTGTTCTATGTTCAAAATTCAGTTTAGGTACTGGCTAGCCTGAGAAAACTACCTACGTTCGAATCATGGTCTAATAAAACATGGTCTTCTATTCCCAGAGTGACACAGGCCTACGTCACAATAACATGGCCGCTATATATAGCGCTATCGCATATTATCATATAGCGCTGTCGCATGATGACGTAGGCTTGTGTCAGTTAGGTGACCTAGAAAAGACGGGAATAGAGTACCAGGCGGAGTATATTATTATACCATGGTTCGAATGATAAAATTGGATACCGATAGCCCGTTGAGCTTTTAGCTAACTTATTAAGTTGGTATTTCTGCGCATTTTTAAAACACTACAAATAGAGTATGCAATCCGGATCCGAAATGTATGAAATTATCCGGATCTGGATCCGGATCCGCGGATCTTCCCATACATTTCGGATCTGTCGTGCAAACCCTAACTACAATACGGCCCAATTCTAACTTTAAGATACGTCAGTTAATAGATCTAGAAACGATATGGATTAGATATTTCAGTGTCAAATGTGACGTTTCTTCAAACAAATACGTCACTTTTGACACTGACACAAGCTTCGCTTGCTGGGCGTTAGTAAGATCACAAAAGACGTAGGTAAATTCAGTTTTGCACTTCTCGGGGACGTTAATAGAGAAAATTATTTAGTTTTAACCAAATTTTTCTTTTCACTTGAACTCAACCGTAAAACGTAATAATTCTACTCTAAAATTTAACTGAACTTATGAAATCGCCCCAACATACGTTTTTGGCTTCTCTAGAGCCTACATTCCCTGGCCCTACCCTTTACCCCCGTCGGTTTCCACCCTCGAGGTTCAATCGCTTGATTAATACAAAGTCGTCTATTATTTTAATTGCGGTATCTGAGTTCCACGATTTGTTACAATTAAAATTAATAACTTTCCGGACGGGCCGGCAATTCCAACATTTTAGATGGATTGTATAATTGTATTAGCTTTTATTATGATTACATAATTAAAGAAATGTCTAGTATTAACAGATGTTTTGACACTGATGAAAAAAAATGGCAGGCAATCAGACAAATGAAAGAAAATCAGTCAGTCGGTTAATGTGGTCAAAAGTTACTTCTTTCAAAATAATTAAATAAGTAGGTTACTTAATAATAATCATTATCATTATTATAAATAAGGCCTTTAAATCTCACTACTTGTTTCCTACAAGGTTTCTCAAAAATAACCGTGCTGAAAATAGACCTCCAAGGACTTTTTAAACTTAACGTTTTTACGATCCACTAGCAAGAAACCTAAAAACATTTCCAACCTCGCTTTTACAGAGAACTTCACCTGAACATACCAAAGTCGATACTAGAAACAAAACACGGCCGGCAAGTTTCCTAAAAAGAGTCGTAATGACGGGCAGAAATCCTTTTCATCTCGAAGTCCCTCGCAGGAAATGAAGACCGCAACTCCGGCCAATTTGTAGCGAGTGCCGATGCCAGCGGGGCACGATGCGGCACTGCGTTATCTATGGCTACCAAAATATAAGGGATTGGGGAATCGTCGCTTTTTATTTTTACTTGAGAAGACTCTATGCCTTGTAGTCAAGAATATACATATTTACATCTAATTTTGCAAGCTGACTTAAGAAAGATTTTTCAAACCGTTAATCTTGGTCACGAATTAATTTCAATTTCAATTTCAATTCAATTTATTAACGCAAAATGCAATTTTACAGGACTAGCCTAAGTCATTACATTTCTTATACCTAAGTTCAATTATAAATAATACTAAAACAAAACGATTACATACAGATCATGTCATACAATACATCGAATTTAAACATTTAAATCATTTGGTTAGTAACTCGCATATTTTCAAACAATCTTTCTCAATAATTAAGTCTCGAACAAATAGGTATCTCGGATGGGCGATTTTTTTCTCTCCCCTATTATTATATTACCATGATGCAAGAACAATGCATGACAGCTGCATAGCGCAAAACGTTCAATTTCCCTAGCAGGAAAATCCTCAGGATAAAGAGTTAGAATAGTGAAACCGCATCAAAATCTTCGCGCATTCATTGGCGCACCGCGAAACTTTGGGCCCCGGGAAATTAGCTGGCGAATACTTTCACGAGATCATCAGTGTTTACTTACACCACCCTGTATTAGCTGTGTAATGTGCACCAGAACATGAAAGTTAGCCAACATTTTAGAACATGGCTGCAGGAACTAAGATCTTCTGAAGTTTCTAATCGATCCGCTTCAATTTTCATACACTTTGAAACATAGATCTGGGACGCGTAACTATTCAACTTATGAAGAATATAGACAATTTACTTAGGTTGACCCATGTAATACGAGTAGGTATACGGTATTCATACAGTTTCGAATATTAATCACTATAATTCAATCAAATGAGCAATTCCAGATCGGTAATATAGAAGTTCAATATTAGGGTTATTTCCATCTATAAATCTTAGGGCAGCATTGTATCCCAATAAATTCTTTTGGATTATAAGAACATGTTAAACTACGTTTAGTGAACCTCTAATGGGCATATTTTTGTAAATATTGAATTTAAAATATCTTTTGACACACGGCACGTGACCGAAGTCGAAACGTCGTTGAAGATTCTGATGCCGTCATAACTCTCGGTTTGACACGAAGGCGGTCAACAACAAATGACAAAATGTCAGTCGTATCGTGTGTACTTATGTAGTTATGTGTCAAACCGTAAACTGTGACGTCACACAATTTTCTAAGGGCGTTTAGGGCGCGAAATATCTGTCAAAATATATTTTGTTAATTTAACATATTTAAAGCCGTTTTTGGCGTAAAAGGTGAATTTTAGGGCAACCTTTGGTTAATATCATGGTATAATAATATACTCCGCCTGGTACTCCATTCCGAGATTCGCGTATGACCTAACTGACACGCGCCTACGTCATCATGCTGTTTACAGGTTCTCAAACTTTGAAATGTGGGAGAATTTTAACCAACGGTGAAAATTATTTTAACGGCATTAATTTTAAGTTATTCATGTAGAAACATAGTAAAATAAAACAAATCTAATGTATTAAATTAAACTTTATTTATCTATACAAGACAAACGTTTGAAAAACTAATTCACAGTTAATCAATAAACGGTGTTCGACACTTTAAGCAATTTTCGTTTTAATTTCTTCTGGAGTTGATTACAAACGATTTTTTTATTTAATTCTTTTAGTCTTATGTATGTCCTATTGGTTTTTGACGTGCTCGTGTACAATATCAGCTAGGCTTTTAAAGATAAATTTATCTTTGCATAGTGCCTGCCCATGATATTTCTCAAACTCATTTTCCATTGTTTGAGCGACTTTTATGAGCTCTTCACATGGATAAATCAATTTTCCCCTCGATATAAAGTTAATCAACTCACAGGAACCACTTCCAGGTGCTAAGTTCCGAGTTTGGTTCCCAAGATGTGGGTACTTTCCCATAAATCTTGAAGCGACATAGCCGGCAATGTATTTTAATCCCTGCTGACTGACTGATTTGTAATGTAGGTATCGCGTCTGGTTTTAATCTCGTTACTGCCCTTGGCGATTCATTCATTACAATGTGCTGCAATGGCTTGATATAATCAGAACTTGTGAAATGTTCTGAACAAACTCTGCCTGTAAAACAAATGAATACATGAAATAAGCATCAAAATAATATCGGTTTGGTGCACTTAGGGGGCTGCTTGCGTTAACAAGCAAACATAGAACATAAAATTTTATCATTAATAGTAATTATTGTCGATAATTACGTATACATACCATTTTTACATGTTGTTTTCAGTCCACAATAACGAAGCCATTCATTGGCTACGGATTCATTATTCGGAAACGTATAAAATCTGATTATACTGCCCTTTTTACTCCTACTCTTACAGTTCCGAATAGAACAATCAACCATTTTCGTAACAAAACATTAATTACCAAGCTTACGACGTGAAAAGTTTGGAAAACTCTGCGACTGCTGACACTGAGCGAGAAGGAAATAACAATTAACACGCGTTCGACAAGGATGACGGTCAGGGCATGAAGTTATCTAGATCCGAATTGTCAAATGTCCACAGCGCTATCCTGTGTTGCCAGTAGTATAAACAGAATTACCCGAAAGTCTGAAATTTCTTTCGTGAATCGGAAGATATTGCTAACGAGTAATTAAAAATGACGTGTTATTGTAAAATTTAAGCTAAAATACATATAAATGAAAATTATAAAATTATAAAGAAATATTTTAACTTATTAACCATAGGTATAATGTACCCATGTAACATGTTATGTTGAAATAAAGTGGCAATGTTATTGTGACGTAATCGCGTGTCACTCTGGGAATGGAAGACCATGTTTTATTAGACCATGGTTAATATAAAACGTAATACAAGAGTTTCAAAAAATTGGAAACAACCCTTTTGGGACGTTTGCGATATTCCCAGTACTATTTAGGAACGCTATCATGCCTATCATACACAGGCGCCATTGAAAATCTCACTCATGAAACTACATTCAATTACTAACATGCCTAACTAACGTTAACGTTTCAATCGAAACTATAAAACAGAAAACGACTAGTCGTTTAAAGACACTTCAGACATTTTAGAACTGGGGACAATATAAAAGGCATGCGAAATTCTCCATCAACAGCTCATAGCCGCAGAATTGATGCCCATCCAGCATTCCATTCGATAATAATCCGGCTGGTAATCCAAGAGACGCCTAACACAGTTAGGGTTTTACCACAGCGCATGAATTCGGCTGCAAATGTCCAAAATGTAGGTAATTACCTGCCGAATTAACGGTTCAATTTAAAACTACCTTCAAAACCTCGCAACTACTCAAAAGGTGCGATTAAATAACGACTTTAACTGTATGTGACTAAAGCATAGTTTAGGAAAAAAATTAACAGAAATACGCGCTAGTGGAGTTTTAGGTCAACGAATGCCACGTTTTGGTAGTGATTGCAAAACTGATAGGTGGTCAGTGGATCGATCGTTCTTTGAGAGAGCCTGACCTGTACAAAACGATTGCAACTATTTTCATTAATAAACGCTAGTTAATTGATTAAAAGATTCTGAACTGACAAGGTTATAAAACTTATAAAAGAAGCGACACAACTTACAAAGAAAATAAACGGTACAAAACTGAACATCTTTAGCTGAGTCGTCGCGTAAGCTAATAAAACAAGACAGCAATTTTTTTGCAAAAGATATAACCAAGAATACGGGCAGGACAAAATTATCGATGCAGCAACCTATTAGAAGCCCGTCTTCAAAGGACATTATTAACTACCTATAAAGTTTGCTACGAAAATAAGTAGCCATCATTAAATCTAAGTATCCGATTACTTATATAAAAAAAGCATACAACCGAATTGATAACCTCCTCTTTTTGAGATTTGGAAGTCGGTTAAAAACTACACGTTGTTTAACATAAAGCTACGCATACAATTTAAGTAAAAGGTATATTCTCGCCGACAATATAATTATGGTAACCACTGTTTTATAAACAAAAAAATAATTATATATTGTATTATAAAACTAACAATGCAAAAAGATGAAGACATGTTTGAAAACTAAAACAATAATGATACTTTTATACCTCTACTGTCTCTACTGAGACTAAATAATTAAACGAGGATTAGATCATTGTTAGTTAAAAGAACTAACAAATATCATACTTTAGTAAAAAAAGTTGTATTAAATAAAAACATTTTAATAAATAAAGCTACTAATGTCATTTTAATCAGAGTAACAAACTTTACGGAGCCGAATGAGAGCGATAGAATCAATAAGATTCGGCCCAATCAACGCCCAAGTTATTCCAAATGATTCCATAGCGTTGGCGAGTCATACGCTTAAATAAATCTACTTAACTTGTCTCATGTATGTTGCCGACCTTTTAAAACCTGAGTACCTCCGTAGGTACTAAAGTCTCTTGAGAAAAAATTTTGATACAAGATTTTATCGCTGACTGTACTTTTCTTTCAACAGTCAACTAACACTCAGGAATAGGTAAGCAGTGAGAACAGGACCAGGGCACAGAGAACAAGCAAGCAAATCGAGTTAACCTCCACTGATTGCCGTTTTCCCCTTATTAGGACGCTTGTACCTACAAAGGTATTTGTGACTTGGCTTTATACAGTATTTGTGACTTTTGGCTTTAGGTATACAAGTTTCATTAGGGGCTTCTTTGTTCGTTCGATCGTTTGTTGCGTATAATTTAGTTTAAACATCGATAATTCGGGTTGAAGGTTATATGGAAAACATATTGCGACGATCACAACATATTCAGTTTATTTTACTGTTTTTGCTATCATCATTTTGGTAAAATATTTATCAAATGAATATAGAAGGGGAAATCTAATAAAAACTTAAATTTTATAAATATAATTAACTACTTATTCATTATTTAGAAAAAAAATGTTTCGAAACTTTTAAAAGTGTGGTTGACTAAAACATCAAAGAGCGGTTTAAAATACACTAAAACAGTAGGTAGTAGACTTTCTAGATCTGCAGGCCTATTATGGATGGCTTTATCCACGTGACAAAATATCCGTCACGTTTTAACAGACCGCGATTGAAAGTGACGGATACCGTTTTATCACGCTGTCACGTAGACAAGAACGACCATCATATCCGTACAGATATGCTTAGCACTGATACAAAGACGGTCAATAAAGAACGTAACTCTGTTACTAAAGAGAATGGGACCAATAAACACACATGTGACGTCACAATACGGGCAGCTTTCCGACAATGTCGCAATTTGTCAAACGAGCCACATTGCTAACTAATTGAGGCTTGTAAAGTTTTATTAATAATGGGTTATTTACCAACGTAGACGTATTTTGAAAACTATTACCAGCAGGCCTATTATGGATGGCTTCATCCACGTGACAAAATATCCGTCACTTTTTAACAGACCGCAATTGAAAGTGACGGATACCGTTTTATCACGCTGTCACGTAGACAAGAACGACCATCATATCCGTACAGATATGCTTAGCACTGATACAAAGACGGTCAATAAAGAACGTAACTCTGTTACTAAAGAGAATGGGACCAATAAACACACATGTGACGTCACAATACGGGCAGCTTTCCGACAATGTCGCAATTTGTCAAACGAGCCACATTGTTGCACCCCTGACTCGTCGTGGAGCGATAGCAATGGATGTCGGACCTTTTTGATTAGATGTGGATGTGAAATTAGAAGGGTCTTTTAATAAATAAAAATACAGTATAATAATAAAAAATAGCAAATTACATGTTTTATCTAGAAATTCTAGAACAACAACTTTAGAAAAACTGTAAGTTATAAAAAAAAAATTACGAATTATTTACGAAAAACTATAAAAAGGGACTTTTTAACCCCGTCCTACCCGTTAGCTTCACCCCCCCCGTCCGGTACATTTAGTCTGTTGTTAAATACACCATTCCCTATAACTATACCAAAAAACGCTTAGACTGAATTTCTAAATAAAACGGAATATCATTTGACTTCGACAAATAAAAACACAATAACAAAAAACTAAAGGGAGAGAAACAAGAATGTCATTTTCCGGATACTGGGCCTCCACAAGGTCTCTAGATGTATAAATGCCTCTAATAATATGGAAAGAGCTAGCAGGTGATGTTTTTATTAAATTTCTCGCGAGCACTCGAAGCGAATCGAAACGAGTTTCGACCAAGTTTGGGGGAAAATGTTTTTTCACGCATTTCAATGACGTAAATATTTACTTTTCGCCTCGGATTACACAAAAATACTGTTAACATTTTAGGTTTAAGCCAAAGTGGAAAAAGTATTAATGGGAAAAAATATTAAAACAGGTTGCTTCTCAAATTTTAATTGTTGAACAGTAATAAAAGGAGGGATCAAGACAATTTTTAAACGTATCATTCCTTAAAAATTATAGTTGACTGATAATATCTTTGTTATATACATCGTTTGTAATAGTTTGAAATATATTAATTACACACCACACCAAGTAGATATGGTGTCTCACGCAGTGTCATTATTATCCATTCTTATTTAATAAAATAGAACTTATTTTTAGGTCCTCGTGTATAAACAAAGCAAACCTACTACACTTTACAAATTTTCACTGCCATTTGTTACTTGATTAAATTTATCTATACAAAACTATCCTGCTATACTAACGAAGCCCTATATATTAATTAACTGTCTATAGCCCGAAGCGAACAACACAGTCGATTTTCAAAAATGTCCTCGAAATCACCTGGCCCCAATTTCACCACGGTGACAGGTGCGACAATTGTAAAATCACTGTTGCTGACGTCACAGGCATCCATGGGCTACGGTTACCTCTTACCATCGGGCGGGCTGTATTCCTGTTTGCCACCATCATTGTATTATTTAAAAAATCTTTATTATATCGGAAAAAAACAGATATTTCTTTTGCGAAGTTTCTGACAATTGTCAAGATTTAGAAGAATTGTAGGTAATTCTTGACAGGTAATGAGTTATATGTCGGAATTTCGTGACAATTGTAGTGTTTCTTGTGACAATTGTCATAAACTTAGCAAGAGAAATATCTGTTTTTTTCCGATATAATAAAGTTTTTTTAATAAAACAATGATGGTGGCAAACAGGAATACGGCCCGCCCGATGGTAAGCGGTAACCGTAGCCCATGGATGCCTGTGACGTCAGCAACAGTGATGTTTTACAATTGTCGCACCTGTCACCGTGGTGAAATTGGAGCCTGATCTAGTATACATAAAGTAAACATAATGTTTGTGTTTACTTTATCGCTACGTTATAAAATGAGACCTCGAAATAATATTTGCTCTCATCAAAGAACATTTCATGTATATATAAAAGCCAAATCTTTACATAAAGAAACGTGTACAACATGAAAACATCAAAATAAAAATTAGATACAAATTAGATCGGCGAAATAAGCAGCCAGTAGAGACAATATTACAAAAGGAAAGAATAAAAGCAAGGTTTCAATAATAAATTATCAAAGGGGCTGAGGGTGGCTCCTTGCGGCACTCCCCGCGCCCGCCGGCGCGACGAAGCGTGAGGATCGAGGGACGACACCTCTCGGCGTCTTCCTTATTGTGTGTACGAGTCTTTCCTTGTGGCGCAAGACGCGTAGTAAAGCGGATGTGACGTCTTTAGGTAGCCATTCGTGGATGTGCCAACTTATCACACGCCTCGCTGTAATACGAATTTTAATCGCCAAGCATAATTTCTTATCAGAAGCAATTACCTTTATTTTGTTACTATTTACAGAAACTAACCTATTCGCTCGTGATTTGAAAGGATGGGAATAGCGTATTTGTATTATTCGTTATATAACTTATGTAAGTACACATGACAATAACATGTCTAGTTTCCTAAGAGTGTTATTGGCATAATTCTTCAGCCATGCTCCATTTATTACTACTTCCGGTCAGCGCGCGACTATTTGCATAAGTAAGTATACAATAAAAATAATTGTCATTGTTGTATTTACTATATATGCATAAACTGATTCACCTTTTTGGTGTAGCAATTGGGATCACATGGATCACACTGTTAAGTACATGCTAAATACAATGTTTTACTGAACGAAGTATATAAGTATACACTATTTGAAATGCTGTGATTACGGTTTATGTACAAGTATATATACTATTTGTGTATATGTGGATCTACTTCATAGCATGGTGTTTCAAATTGTAACAACTAATCGATGTACTCGTAATTTATCCATCGCCAATACTTGTTATTATCTGATTCACTATAACGTATAATTATTATACATTACTCGATATACTCGTAGTTGAATAAATATTAAATTTATTTGTCCTTTATATAACTTTAACAAAAATAAGAACAGCAAAACCTTGAACACAATTTCTTGTAATTCAGAATATTATCCCCAAAAAGGACATTTACCAAAAAGTTTCGCTTATAAATTAGCGCTTGAGATAAGACAAAGGACGGAATGCGAGGGCGAGGCCTAATCCGAGCCATGTGTATCCTGATTGATCAACGAAAGGGACTCGATGTTAGAGGAGCTAAGAGAATATTTGGAAAAAATAAAAAGGACCATCGAAACATTTTATACATAACTAATAGCAATTTCACATCGAGTGTTCAATAATTTGTGAAGGATACAGTGACACTACTAGTCGAGAAAACAAAGTAGCTAAAACTATGCACACATAATGCCTTATCTCTTCGCATTGTTTTACAAATTTGTATATTGAGTAACTATTAATTCAGCCTATATATACGTCCCACTGCTGGGCACAGGCCTCTCCTCATGCGCGAGAGGGCTTGGGCTATAGTCCGCACGCTAGCCCAATGCGGATTGGGGACTTCACATACACCTTTGAATTTCTTCGCAGATGTATGCAGGTTTCCTCACGATGTTTTCCTTCACCGAAAAGCTAGTGGTAAATATCAAATGATATTTCGTACATAAGTTCCGAAAAACCCATGGTACGAGCCAGGATTTGAACCCGCGATCTCCGGATTGAAAGTCGGACGTCATATCCACTCGGCCACCACTGCTATCATTAACTATCCAATCAATATTTACATAACTTCATTACTTCATAGGTAAAAATGTAGCTTAAAAGTAACCTTTTAGGTCGTGTCTAACCTATGTGGACTATTATTATTTTTAAAAAAGCTTTGTTTAACAAGCACATATATTTAAAAAACATGCCTTTAACATCCCACTACCAACACTAAATTACTGATAACTGTCAACCAACTTCCTATCCACAATTTTACATTAGAGACAGCTCTCATCCAGAGTCCGCCACGAAAAATAAATCCTAATTATATGCCCATTTGCAACGTGTATCGCGACCAAATGAGGAAGAACCTGCCTTGTACGTTCATGTCAGGGGATAGGAGGTATATTTCGTTTGGATGGACAGACATTACCGGGTGTTGTTGTGGCTACTTACTAGGTTCCACCTAGTTTATTTGTCACTTTAGGAGGATTGCGTGGTGACCGCATGTTTTGTGATGTGATATTTTCGTGTTAAGGACATCTATGATAAGTTTTGTATGAGCATTCTTTATAAAAAAATGCATGTAATTTAATTATATAGGAAACAATATTTCGCAGTTTATATTTACTTTTAAATACTAAGTTAGTACGAGGCAGTTCTTATTTTGTTGTAAAAACAATCATTACCAATATCACAGCCAATTCTAGTGGAAAGCCTTCAAAAGGCTTTTAACAATGATCGAACGTGCGCTGTCCCTATCCCCTATCCAATGGCTATCTGGTATTTTGAGCGTCTGTCCACAATTTTAAAATAGATTAGATGTGTCAGCGGCAATTTTTTTTAGCCAACCCAAATGATAAAGGGGCAAATGCCACGAGTTTCCCAAGGACATGGAAAGACATCGTCTTTTGCACAAGGGCACAATTTAGCCCGAAGGCCAAAGTTGCTTTGTCCTGTTAAAAACTCAACACCGGCCGAATCAAGTCCGGAACAATAACTCAGGGAAAAAGGAATCGCTCGCCGCTTCAAAGAAAAGCGTCTTTATTAAATATTTTTCTCTCGATAATATGACGGGAAAAAAACTCAGGGAATACCGACTATTCACTTTGCCGAGCAGAAATGCTTTTGAATTATTGAATTAAATAATTATTACCTTCGATACAGACAACCGATTGTTACATACTGTATAATTGTATATATTAACCAAGTAAGCGTGATGGCCGAAGGACGTGAAGTTTTGGTGGGTCTGCGGCCACGTCCCTCTGTTATCGCGGGGATGTAATGTGTCGCAGACCTAATGCACTTCGGTTTTAAATTATTGCTTATTGTTTCTACGTAGGTAGACTTTGGTAGTGTTAAGGTCCACTCTTCTTCTCATCTTAGTCGGCGTCTTCATTGTGAAGGTCGTGTCTAGTTTCCTGCGCGATGTACCATGCTTTTGCAAGTGTTCCTGTCCTCGGCGGTCCTAATAGCTTCAGGTATTGGCAAGCCGGTGATGGTTTTTATCCACCTGGTAGGCGATCAACTGCGTCCTCTTTCCCCTTATTAATAAAGCTTAGCGACCTCTTACAAACCTCTGTTAAATGTTGTCTCTTTCTAACAAACAGAAATATCAAAATGACGGAAACGATTATCAACAGTTAGATTTGACAAACGTTTATGAATAACGCCATAAGGTATTTTGGGCCCTTGGCAGCCTAAAAGAAAGGAAAGATAATATTTCCCTTTTTTTATTATGAATGTAAATTTTATAAAACATTTCTTATTTCTGTAAGAAATAGAAAGTCCGTCCTCTCTGACCCACTCGAACGCACCCAGCTCTAAATACTAGTCATTCCTTGCGATCATAAATGCGGAAAATTGGAAATAAATGAAAATAACTTAACGGAATATAATAGATATTTTCCGTATCGGTATCGACTGGAAAAATTTAATCCGCCGTGAAAAACATAATAGTATTCTAAGAATAAAATATACTGGCGATGTTGCCTCGATAACGGATTGGAATAGGAATATCCGTAACATAAATTTTACTCGACAAAAGATTTTATGATCGTAGCAATCTATTGAAGTTGTTTGTAAACGCTTGCCAAGTCTAAGAAGCCCTTGATAATCGTTGGTCCTTATCTGTCATTGTGGCATTTACGTTTGTTAGAAAGGGGCAAAGTTTTACAAAGGTTTGCCAAGTTTTTATGAAATTGTATGTTTGTGTTAGGATTTTGAATAAATTGTGTAAGTAAATCACGGCAGGTAAAAATAACTTGAAAATTTATTACAGTAAAGAGCATTTCATAGGTCACTCTATATTCTGTTAAACTTGTAACTGTAATCAATGCATATATTGAGCTTAAAAATATACGACTTATCAAAATTACAAATTCAAAAACTGCTGCTGTCTCATAGCCTCGTAAGGCCCAGGGCAATATTGGTGCTTTTGAATTAGGAACTTTATTTTATTTCTATATGAGTTCAAAACTCGAATTTAATTTGTACAAGTACAAGTACACGGGGACTTACGAGGATAGAATATTTTGTACTTAAAATAATCTAGAGTCTGGCTACTGAAATATTACGCAAATGTTTGGCGGGAAATTCAAAAAATCTTGGGGTGATCAGCCCAAGACTTTGTGTAGTAGGAATTATAGTTTTGATACTAGAAAATATTTTTGATTTTCTGTGCACACGTAAGGTACCGTAGACCGGGGTGACTTTGGAAAATTTGGGGTTACTTTGATAGATTTAAAACGCCCATAGAATTACCATTATTCATTATTTACTGAAAATGTTGCTGTAACTAGTTAGATTACTATAAATTCATATTCACATACTGTAAAAAATCGTGCATAAATATATATTATGGCTTAAAAACTAGAATTTTAAAGTCGCCCCTGCATTTGAAAGTCACCCCGGTCAATGGTACCTAAGGTTATAAGTTAAATATATGTTGACGTGCACTCAAAGTCAGCTCACATAATTTCTACCACTATGTAAAGTACAGTCAACGATAAACACATATGTTAACACTTTCGCACCATATAACATTGTAACATTCATCCATCACCAAAAAAATACATAAGTACTATGCCATATATGCTAAATGCTAAGTATCAAAATATGTATAGAGCAGCAACCTCCTAATTTGTTTACATTTGTTTAGGAGTTGTAAACATTGCAGTTTTTCGCTATAGGACGCTACACGTCGACTTCGCACATTGTCGTAATTATTTAAGAGCTTAAATAATAGTTTGCGAACCTCACTCAGTATAGACATTATTAATATTATTTAAAATAAACCCCTTATAAACCGCAAACAATTTGAATGAATGACATAAATTGACAACTGACTTTTAGCTTTGGTGATACAACAACGAAATATCTGTCAACAATTTTTGGCTAGCCAGACTCTAGTAGTAGTCACTTTATTATACACAACACAGGTTCAATTACAATCTACAGAAATTGAGGACTTTATTTAAGGGATATCTCTCAGCTAACATTAGAATATTTGCTATGATTGAATCGCGAATTTTTCTACGGCACGCCAATTTTCGCGTTCGTCCGGGTTATTCCTATACGTATACATACACATACATTACACATACATTTATACACATACACACACACACACATACATTTTATATACATACTCGTAATTAGTTCAATATGCCTTTCATCATCAATTTGTATGGACACACGTGGCCTGTGTATGACAAATAGGTACCTTGCAACTCCTACTTACTTATATAACTAATAACTATGGCTCGTGGCGAATAAAGCTCCGTTAATTAGTGAGAGATACAACGTAAAAGGGATCTTAATGAAAATGTACATCGAATTCAGGACACAAATCATTCGAGATCAAACATTCGGCCCCCATCGTTAAAACAACGGCGCTATACTGATCTACACAACGCGAGGGCATAGATGTGACTCCTGTAGATTCCGAAATGCTCGAAATCAAATAGAAACGGAGCAAATCTGCAAGATCGAATGAGAAGTGAGGAGATCCGAAAGAGAACCAAGGTTGTTGACATAGCTCAAAGAGTTGCCAGACTTCGTAATGACTGATAGCCGATGGCGATGGTGGCCGTGAACCGAAAAACGCAGCAGGAAAAGATCTACAAGTTGGTCAGTTGATGGATGAAGAAAGTTTTTATCATTCATCATCATCATTCCACGCAGACGAAATCGCGGGCAGAAGCTAGTATTTCATAAATGTTACCCGTATTCTCGCACAATAAATTCCAAATTGAAGTTCAAAGATCTCCAATGGATATTGCAGCTGTTATGCGTATTGGGGTAGTATACAAGCATAATTAATCCCGCTCCATCTAGCATGTAAGTGATCTGCTTGCCATAATGAAATAAATGTAGGACCCAAATTCATTACACGAACAGCATTGACCCCTGACAGGTAAGCAGCAATCTTAAACTAACCACGATCAAGCCAATTCCAACCTTAAGCGTAAAGACATACAGAACAGTACAAAGCAAAAGTAGCTTGGTAAAATCGTAAAGACCCGGAATAAATAATCTATAATGCCTACTTCAAGTTGCCTGGCGAATTTAATTTTGGTTCGCTCCTTTTTATAGCCATCTTTTAACTAAACGGTATATCGTTTAAAGTTTTAGTAGATAAAGAATAAAAAGGTAAGTGACTACTTTGTATTTTGAAACCGAGCTTTGATCTAAACAAATTAAGGAGTCGTTATATTTTCTTAGATAACGTTAATTTCCGAATGAAAGTAAGATCAAAAATGAAGTAATTAAAATTAATTAATAACTTTTTTTGGGGCAATAATTATGATTGCCACGTGGAGATGAAAGAGGGACTTTATTATCGCTATATGAAATATTTTCATTTCCACTGGATAAAACTCTAAAAGGTACCTACCGTTTATCAACATTACATTGCCTGCCATGCCAAACATTGCCTTGCCTGGCTTGAAAAATATTTCGATCTAGACAATTTTTCAATCGAGGCAATTTTGAGCACTGAAAGAAATGTTTGCATAAGAGTATCACATTATTTTGTTATAGCTTACTTACACAAAAACTGGGACTCGCGAACTACATAAATATATGTGTTAATACCTGCTACAAAATCGGTTTGATCATATTGAGTAATTTTTTTTTATTACTTAAGTTGAGCTATGAGTCATTGAGATCGGCTGATTATTTTTTTAGTGCTAAGCGATCTAGAGTTTTGTACTCTGCTTTTATAAGCAAAATTTTATTTTTAGGCCCTATTGCCAAGCATCAGAACCCTGCCGTCCGCTTGAATAGACTTACCACTGTACACAAACTTGGCAGTAAGAATGCATACCTACATATCCCCACATACTCATACTTCACGGACAACTTGGCGTTAACTCTAATTGTATCGCTTAACTTCAAACTCGGGTAAATCCATTCGACCCTCACAGCAAATATCTACCTTATTACCAAAATTTGACAGATGGATTTACCCGAGTTTAAAGTTTAGCGACTCAATTGCATTCGAACTTTTTATTTTGTTTAAGTTGAATGCAGAAATTTGGTCACCACCCTACAAAAAAATTCACAACATAGAAACCTCAAGCCAATATGGCCCCCAAACTACGTTATCTAGCTAACTTCACCCCGTCTTCATTAGGCCCAGTACATAAAACGGCGTATAATAAAATTACCAACCCGGTCACGTGTCGCCCACCGATATTAAGACCTAAAAGAGGGTTTTCCAACTTATTATTTCCGTGGGATCCCTTGTCTTTTTACGTAAACGTCCCCTGTTTAACGTCCGGCATCGAGTTCTGATTTTTACTTTTTTATTTTTATTTATTTAACAAAACATAAAGTACAGTGTACCTAATAATTAAATTTTCGCCAAACTGTAAAACAGTTTGTTGGCGATGCGCTCAAATAAACAACAGTACTTAGGTAGGTAGGTACTGAGTTAATTGGTATAATTATTGAGATTTAGATGACTACCTATACCTAGAACGGTAGACTTCGTCGGAAATACATGCCTCAACCTCACTGTCCAAGGCCCCAGATCACGTGGCCGCGGTAGGCCTAAGAAGCGCTGGCTGGACGTCGTGGCAGCGGACACGGAGGAGAACAATCTCACACCTGAGGATGCCGAAGACCGGGCAAAGTGGAGAAGATTGAGCAAGAAAGCGGACCCTAGCGCTAAGCCGGGAAAACACTAAGTTGACGAGAGAAGAAGAGTTGTTGTTACCTATATAATTCATCGAAAGACTTCATTCAACCTTCAAAGATTTGTTCTTAATATCCTATTGATTTGGTATTACAAATCAAATCGGCCTACACGCTCACATATCGAATCGACCCAACATCCAACAATATCACTTTATCGTCCTAACGAGATAAAAAATGAACACGCAACGAATAATTCATTATTTATTCCTTGTTACATATTCGAATACATTAGCATTTATTTCTCTTTGTTGTTGTATTATGTATCACAATATTTTACTTTCCCTACCTCACATTTCTCTTTTAAATCACAAAGGAATACAAGCTTAAAGGCAAATGAATAAGGTCGATTTTAGAAACGGCGACCATTTAAGATACGAGGCCGGCAAAGTAAGTAAGGTTATGTATTGCGGGAAGCTATCCATGGTAGGAAACGTTAATTTCCGGGCCCGTAACGAGATCGGTAACGTACTTTCCGTATATTCGTGATATTTTACCTATAACGCATAAAAGATGATGCTTCAGATAACTTTTTGGTTGTAAGATAGGTGATATTTCCCAAAAAAGTAGCAGTTAGTAAGAAATTATTTATTTATTTATTTATTTAACTTGCTCAATTTTGCCAACTATGCCAAATATTGCATGACTTCGCAAATTGGACTTATCAGAATTTGAAAAACCTAGGTAAAATTAATGGAATAATTAATTAACCTACTTGAGAAAATGCTTATCATTGTGTACGAGTAGGCGTTTTTCCGTTAAAATTTGATATAATTTTGTTTCCTACATTAGGAATTGAGGAAGAAATACGGTCAGCCTTCTGGGTACTTTGCCCGTTGACGGCGATTTGGGCCAAATTTTACGTGGTTTTTGTACAGTCGCCATCATATATATCGGAGCGGCCGAGGTGCTAAAAATATCTGAACAGGCACTCTAGCGCCTTGACAATAGAGGCGTGTTCAGATATTTGTGAGCGCGTTGGCCGTTACGTACCTAGTAAGTTTTTTTTTAGTAGCCTATATTGTGTCCCACTGCTGGGCAAACACCTCCCCTGTCTTTCGCCACTCGTCACGGCTTTGTGCATAAGATTTTTTTTTTTTGTGAATCAGGCTGGCAGTTGAAATAACTGATAATGCCTGTATCCAGAGCCATCAACCGAGTTTTCAGTGTTGAGTCGAGTTTGCATTGTGCTTGTCTAGTTTATTCTTAAACTCATTGACACTTTGGGCCGATACCCCAAATTATATTTTATACCTATATATTTTGTATATTTTGTACCGATATATTTTGTACCTATGTTTAATATTTCGTCGTTTATTAATAAATAAATCGTACTCATTTTATAGTTTTCTAAGACATTCCGATATCACAAAACAACATTATTAAAACAAACAATATATAAATCCCGAAACAGCTGCATTTTCTATTACACAAACCATAAAAATGGCGAGCGTAAATCAAACAACGGCAATACCGTTAATTTATTGTCAGTAAAAACCGGTTTATACGGCAGTATTGCACCGGCATTAAAAACATTTCATAGCTACATTAAAACAGTGGTGAAAGTGAACCGGCGAATAATCAATACCGGGTTCGGCTTGCGCAGGTACGTCCCTCCCCGCCCGTGATGGCATAGAGTAGATACGGGACAGAAGCCCTTACGGCTCGGCCACGACATTGAGCGACTTGCGACGGCGGCAGCGATAACCATAGGTTGGAGCGAGACACAGCGATCGGACCTTTTGTTCCCACCAATGGTTATCGCTGTCGCCGTCGCCAGTCGCGTAATGTCGTGACGGAGCCGTTATGGTGCTTCGACACTGGCCGTTATACAGGTTGTTACATTTAAATAGGTCAGTATGGGAAAGTCTCAAACTATAAGACATACGAAGATCTGTTCTTAGGAACCATGTCATCGATTTTAGTAACAAGGAAAACTGCATTCATACATTTAAAAAAAGCTTACCACGTAATCTCAAACTGAGTATTTAAATGTGACTTAGACGTGTCACTTACCTGAAACAAAAATGTTACAGTTAGTATAACAGTATACATATTACATAACCAACTTCTAGCTTCTAGATTAGTATTTCCATATACCACTTCCAAAGCAAATTCCACCCCATCATTTCACGCCTTTAAGAGATTATTTTCGGGATAAAAAGGATCCTAAATATATCCTTCTCCGACTATCTGAATACCAAGTTCATTTCAATCGGTTCGGCGGTTAAACAATGAAGGGGTTGTTACCAGACAGATAGACAGACAAACAGACAGACACACAATATTAAGTATGGACTTAGCATAAGATAATCCGATGGTAATATGTTAATATGCCTATGTACCTACCCCGTTTTAGGTATCCTTACTTGACGAAAATGAATAACTATGAGATACAAAATAGACGCCAATTTGAAATAACACGTCATATTGTATTACGGCATATAATGTCGTTTCCTATAAATATTTCGCATGTAAAAACCAGTTACAAGATACCATCTGCGCGGTTACTCTTTGCGCAGCATCCCTCCAGTCAGCGCTCTGTCTAAACCGATTGATGCAACTGAAATTCGTGAGCACGAAACAGTATACAGAAACATCTCTGTGTAGCAGAAAATGAGTCCGTTACATTCAGGTAGCGAAATGTAACACACTTGCTTTCAAATTCAGATACATTGGCGCAAAGCGTCTTCGTATTTTTCGGAAATATGGTGTACTTATTTGTGATTTAACCTTTTGTCTATCAGGCGAATTCTATATAATAACAGGATTTGAATTAGATCTGGATTAAATATGTATGTGATCCAATTCATATCCTGTTATTAAAATTACAATACGCCTGTTTGTATGATAAGGATCCTGACTCAATTTTTAGTCATCTTTTTGTATTTTTTTTACGTTTTTTTCTGCTCTATACAGCGCAAACGGGGTTGAACCCCACGATTTTTAACCACCACAGATATATGTGGCGTTCCATGCCTAAATGGTCCTTATTCTCAATCTGCATAAGGACCCTTCTCTACTGGAAAGCCACATATGAGAGGTTAAAGCGCTAAAACTACATTAAAAGATTTAAAATCTGTCATTAACATGTTATTCTTCGCGTATGATGCTTGCATATTCTATGGTATTGTGCACATATTGTATTATAACAAGATGAGATAAACAGCAAACAGAATCGTCTCTGTAGCATAAAATGTGTTGTGTGTTGTGTTACATTCAGGTAGCGAAATATTCACCTATTCCGGAATAATCATATTTTTCCGGAATAGATGTATTTGTGATTTGAAGCGCTGTTCAAGCGTTAAGATATGTGGCCAGGGACAGGAACCGGTTACCTTAACCGGGGTTTTTCATAGGGTTATTTTAGAGGTGTTTATAAAAACCCCTACCATAACGGTAACCGCTTAATAAGGTAACACTTTGATTCGGTAACCGTATCAGATCGAGTTAACCTCTGTTACCGGTAACCGAAATAAAAACCCAGTCTATTCAGTTACCTCATTATGAGGTTTTTGACCAGTTCAAACGATGGTAATCTTTACGCACCCTTAAATTCAACTTATTATTGAATAACCGAGGTTGGCATGGGCGGTCTATGAAGCCTCCAGCACAAACAAGTTTTTTTGCCTTTCCTTTGTTTATCTTTATACCTACCTGTGTGGTGTGTTCTTATTATAAATATTATTATATTATAACTAAAATAATGAAAATAAATAAATTAAATAAATAAATTAAATAAATTAAATAAATTAATTAAATTAAATGAATTAAATGAATTAAATGAATTAAATGAATTAAATGAATTAAATGAATTAAATGAATTAAATGAATTAAATGAATTAAATGAATTAAATGAATTAAATGAATTAAATGAATTAAATGAATTAAATGAATTAAATGAATTAAATGAATTAAATGAATTAAATGAATTAAATGAATTAAATGAATTAAATGAATTAAATGAATTAAATGAATTAAATGAATTTAATGAATTTAATGAATTTAATGAATTTAATGAATTTAATGAATTTAATGAATTTAATGAATTTAATGAATTTAATGAATTTAATGAATTAAATGAATTAAATGAATTAAATGAATTTAATGAATTTAATGAATTTAATGAATTTAATGAATTTAATGAATTTAATGAATTTAATGAATTTAATGAATTTAATGAATTTAATGAATTTAATGAATTTAATGAATTTAATGAATTTAATGAATTAAATGAATTAAATGAATTAAATGAATTAAATGAATTAAATGAATTAAATGAATTAAATGAATTAAATGAATTAAATGAATTAAATGAATTAAATGAATTAAATGAATTAAATGAATTAAATGAATTAAATGAATTAAATGAATTAAATGAATTAAATGAATTAAATGAATTAAATGAATTAAATGAATTAAATGAATTAAATGAATTAAATGAATTAAATGAATTAAATGAATTAAATGAATTAAATGAATTAAATGAATTAAATGAATTAAATGAATTAAATGAATTAAATGAATTAAATGAATTAAATGAATTAAATGAATTAAATGAATTAAATGAATTAAATGAATTAAATGAATTAAATGAATTAAATGAATTAAATGAATTAAATGAATTAAATGAATTAAATGAATTAAATGAATTAAATGAATTAAATGAATTAAATGAATTAAATGAATTAAATAAATTAAATAAATAAATTAAATTAAATAAATTAAATTAAATAAATTAAATTAATTAAATAATTTAAATAAATTAAATTAATTAAATAATTTAAATAAATTCAATAAATTCAATAAATTCAATAAATTCAATAAATTCAATAAATTCAATAAATTCAATAAATTCAATAAATTCAATAAATTCAATAAATTCAATAAATTCAATAAATTCAATAAATTCAATAAATTCAATAAATTCAATAAATTCAATAAATTCAATAAATTCAATAAATTCAATAAATTCAATAAATTCAATAAATTCAATAAATTCAATAAATTCAATAAATTCAATAAATTCAATAAATTCAATAAATTCAATAAATTCAATAAATTCAATAAATTCAATAAATTCAATAAATTCAATAAATTCAATAAATTCAATAAATTAAATAAGTTAAATAAATTAAATAAATTAAATAAATTAAATAAATTAAATAAATTAAATAAATTTAATAAATTAAATAAATTAAATAAATTAAATAAATTAAATAAATTAAATAAATTAAATAAATTAAATAAATTAAATAAATTAAATAAATTAAATAAATTAAATAAATTAAATAAATTAAATAAATTAAATAAATTAAATAAATTAAATAAATTAAATAAATTAAATAAATTAAATAAATTAAATAAATTAAATAAATTAAATAAATTAAATAAATTAAATAAATTAAATAAATTAAATAAATTAAATAAATTAAATAAATTAAGTCAATTAAATAAATTAAACAAATATAACAAATTAAACTAATTAAATAAATTAAATAAATGAAATAAAGTAAATAAATAAATTAAATTAAATAAATTTATTAAATTAAATAAATTTATAAATTCAAAAAAATAAATAAATTCAATAAATTCAATATATTAAATTAATTAAATAAATGAAATAAATTAAATAAATAAATTAAATTAAATTAAATAAATTTAATAAATAAAGTCAATAAAATCAACAAAATATAAATAAAGTAAATAAAATAAACAATTTTTTTAGTATTTTTTTTAGTTCTGACGGCACATCACTAAAACTACTTTAATGTAGCAAACCAGTAAGCAACCGATAATAAAGGTTACCTTAACTGAATGAAAACCTGTTAAAAACCCTTAACAAAAACCCTATCGCGATGGGGTTTTGAGATTAACTCGGTTAAAGGTTAGGGTTACCGTTTCAATAAGGTTACCATTACAATCAGGTAACAGTATGATAGGGTTACCGAATGATAAGGTAACCAAATCGATTGGGTTACCGAATTGAGGATTAAGCGTAAAGAGGGGTTTTCCGGTCCTTGTATGTGGCTTTTGAAACGAATGTCGTGTGTTCGAAACCCGGACTCGGAACAATGAGTTTCTTAGGATTTATGTACGATAAATATCATTTGATAGTTTTTCGGCGAACGAAATGATCTTAAGGAAGACTTGTTAGTCCAGTAATAATGCCCAATTTCCAGTGTGGGTTTTAAGGTCAGAATATGGCAGTCACTTTCGGTAAAACTTGTATGGAGATTTGGGAACTAAAACGGAGCCGGTATCCTTTAACCCTCCTCCGGGAACCCCATGAATGCTGACTTTCAAACCTAAATAATACCTAAAAACTGGCCTCGTGAAAGCCTAACACCAAATTGCGTTTTATCTTATTTTAAAAGTTAGTTTATATTATTTGTACAAAATAAATTTCTCCTGTCTAATAACATTATAATGTTATAATATTAAATAGACAGACAAAAGAAAATACATTTGTTGATAGAGGCAAATAAAATATATTTTCTAGCATAAGATATAAAATTAACGTCTACAATTTACCTTTTGATATTATTCGTAAAAATTTGGAGAAAACTGAGGTAGACTTTTATTATATTACCTATTATTTATTTATACAATAATGTCTGGGAATAGCTTAGTAGAAGAAATGTTAGATTATTTGAAATATAATATAATTTTTGTTCAAATAACGGTTTTCGTAAATTGATCTAACAAATAATATTATGTTGGCTGTTACGTTTAACGCTAACAAAAATATTTTTGGGGTTTGAATGGATAATTGGAATAAACATTCACCGCCTAAGAAAAAAAATATAAATATGCATAAATTTTCATTTAATTTCACAGGTATTTATTAGGGTTTTCAGAAAAAACTGTAGCATTTTACTTTTTAGGGTTCCGTACCCAAAGGGTAAAACGGGACCCTATTACTAAGATTTCGCTGTCCGTCCGTCCGTCCGTCCGTCTGTCTGTCACCAGGCTGTATCTCACGAACCGTGATAGCTAGACCGTTGAAATTTTCACAGATGATGTATTTCTGTTGCCGCTATAACAACAAATACTAAAAACAGAATAAAATAAAGATTTAAATGGGGCTCCCATACAACAAACGTGATTTTTGACCAAAGTTAAGCAACGTCGGGAGTGGTCAGTACTTGGATGGGTGACCGTTTTTTTTTTGCTTTTTTTTTTGGTTTTTTTTTTGCATTATGGTACGGAACCCTTCGTGCGCGAGTCCGACTCGCACTTGTTTGTGTTGTAATAAACACACAAGCAGGGTCACTACCGACTAGGCTAGGAGGCCCAAAAGTAAATTAAACTAAATGAACATTTCAGTCCAATGACGCCGATGTCAATACAATTACACTTGAACATAAATAATGTATAAGGCAAGCTTAGGGGCCCGATTCGGATTTTGAAATAGACATCTATTAGATATCTTTTAGAGATCACCAAGATACGATAACGATATGTTTAAGATCTAACCTGTCAAATTTGACATTTGCGCGATCCTGGAGATACTCTTGAACGATTTCCACAGGATATGACTTAAAGATCCAATTCACATCTAATAGATATCGTACTCTATCTAACGTAAAAGTGACATTGGCTGCCCGAATTGCGCTGAAAAAGAGAACTAGTTGATATCTAAACTATAACGTATCTAGAGTGGATCTAGTACGTGTCGTCTCTTGTGAATATCTTGAAGTTCGAATACGGCAGTAGGTGCGATTGGAGGCGGCAACGTCAACATACTTAATTCAATAATTGAATAATTAAGAGCCCTGAAAGCCGTTCTAATGTTGTTTTCGGAAGGAAGTGTTTCAATGGTGAGAGTTAATGATGGTTAATTTGATTTGTATTGATGTACACTTGTTCAGGCAAGTTGATTTAAAAACTTCAGAATGGTGCAGTATTATTGTAAATGGAATGGTAAGACAAACAAATGGTCGCTTTCGTAAAAACTAGTGCCTACGTCAAATCATGGGATTAATTGTCAAGCGGACCCCAGGCTCCCATGAGCCGTGGAAAAATGCCGGGATAACGCCAGGAAGAAGAAGGGGGGAATGGTAAGACAAACAACAAAGAAATTAAATTATAAGAAATACAAAAATTAGGTAGTCCGTTTAAGCTATCTGTGCATTGTTTTGAACAGAACAAAGTGAGTAAATGTCATCATAAACGTCATAATTCCATAGATAATAACATTACCACATTTTTGCAAAGCACCATGCATATTAGGTAGCTTGATCTGACTCCAATCACATAACGCATACAAATATTGTCTTTAGTCACATTACGTCCACTTTCAGTACACTATGATACAAATTTCAATGGACAGATCCACGTCTGGACATAAGCTTAAAATTTAAAGGTTGAAATATATTGTATAGGCATTACAAAAAATAAATCCCTAAAAGTCAATTTCCTGAGATACACTGTTTCGTCATAACCTTACACGGTACTTGACAAACTTACACAACTCATTCCAACTCCCTTCACACACTCCCTTAAAGATTTAGATCACGTATCCACCCGCTTCAGGTGGAAGGAGGAATCGTCGCCATATTTTTGCGTCACCTCCACATTTATATGATAATGCGTCCCGAAACTGATCCTCAACTTCCGTAGATGAGTTCCGAAAAATTCCAGAACTCGTAAATCTAATTTCGCCCTCACCTCACAGCGTCCGACGTATTTGCTCTCAATTTCGCTCGGCGTTCTTTTATTTGACAATCATTGCGCGCGTGTGCCCGTTGTTTCGCCTATGCACATGATGTGACGTTCAGTCAGGTGTGACGGTATTTGTCGCAGACACACAGCACACAGACATACTTACACACATAGGTATGTGACGACACAGCTCAGCGACACAGCGGTATTACTTCGCGCTTGAATTTGGAGCAGCCGAAACGGGAAACACCCTTCATAACCAGAAAACTACAGCAATAGTAACAACCGCTAAATTTGAATCAAAATCAAATCTCAAAAATTTTCTGGTCATTTTAAGTGTATTTATTTAAATTATATGATATTACGCGCCCACCATTAAGTCCGAGCGAGGTGCCTCATGATACGATTCACAGGTCCCAACTACATTCATGGGCACCAAAAAGCGCGAGCAATAATTATGATATTAATAATAAAACCTCAGATTTCAAGATCTGAATATTGCTCTAGACATTTCTCGGATGTAACAAACAGGTCGAATTTTTCAATTAATTCCGAGCTGTAGCTAAAAGCTGAGCTTGTACTTTTATTGCTGGCATATTTTTCTGTGCAACAGCAAATCCATTTCTCTTCGTTCTTTCTTTCAAATCATAGAAGGGTCCACTGAAAATCAGCGCAGTTGCACTAAGTGCTCCGACACATGCTGACTGGTATCTTCTTTGGGACAACCAATTACATAACTAAGTATGTCACATGTTTATCATCTATTAATTTTAAGATTGTGTTGTTTCAAATAAATTATTTTCATTTCATATCATTTCATTTCGTTTCGTTTCATTTCATGTTTAATGGATACACGCACCTAGTTGGAAGTTATGACTAGTGAGAAGGGTGTATCGCTTCGTTTCATAACCAGACAGAAAATGTATTTCTCTTTTCAATAGCCTATTCCAACAACCTCGTATTTACTTTTAACATGCCCCAGCAAATACAGCCTTAGGACAAGTGCGTAAAGTTCAAAATGAGATGTTTTTTAAATTGTGATGCTAGTTTTAGAAATTTCTTTTGTTTCGCTTACCAAGGGGAATGTTTCGAGCTAGAATTTGCCAACGAAATATAAGTATTTAGGTTCAGTTTATTAGACCGCCACTAATTGGGGTAAAGGATTTGTGGGAAATATACGATTTGCTTTGAGACGTAGATGAAAAAAGCTAGAAAAAAGAATCAAATAATAACTAAAGCCTTTAGTTTGTCCAGCCTTTACTTTCCGCTTCGGGTGACATACGTCTTACGGCCCGATTCGAACTTTAAGATACGTCAATTAATAGCTCTAGAAACGATATGGATTAGATATGTCAGTGTCAACAGTGACGTTTCTTCAAAAAACGGGGCACTTCACAAAGGGCAGACGAATCGCCTGATGATAAGCGATAACCGTTACCCATGGATACCCGCAAACACCAGAGGAGTTGGTAATGCGTTGCCGGCATTTAAGAGCCAACGGGAGTGGTCATTTCTCCATACAAACGTACTCCTCGTTTACCTCCGTGGTTTTTGAAGCTAGAGCAATGATTTTTTCAACACAGATTAATATTGTCAATATCTGGGTCGGACCGTTTTGCTTTTTTCGATATTTTTGTTTTTTAAGGCCCTTCAAAAATGGCCAAAATGGCCTAATTCACTATGCCGCAATGAGAGGCGTGGCATTCAAAACTGATATCAATTAGCCAAAAAAGCGAAACGGTCCGACACAGATAATTTCATAATCATTTAGATTTCCAAATTTGGTTACGATTGGTTAAGTTTTGGAGGAGGAAACAGAGGAGTACGAAACCTCGATTTTTGAGATTTTTACGCAGGATTTTTCGCCTTGTCCTTATCGCACTACTTTTAGGTGCCGCTTCCGTTAGTGAGACGGGTATATTTACCTAAAATATTTAAAACTCAGCTCCTGTTTCGTCTTAAGATCCGGTCCGGAAATACTGCAGTAGGTCGAGACGGATTTCTAGAAATTCCCTGTCTGCGAATTCCCATTTACGTATGTTTTCGTTTTCACGAAATATATCCAATTGTACAGATTCCTATTTTTACGCACTATTTAATAATGAATACATATACAGAATATATATGTCGGACCCTGACACCAGAAAGACGTATTGCAGCGTTATAGTTCATTATTTTAGACGCCTGTATAAAATCGATTAGCAATGTTGAGCTACGTATTATTTGGTTGTAACAAAATAAATAAAGTTGTGTAGAGAGTAACTCCGTCTATTGGCGCATTGTTGAAATAAAGTTGCGTAGAGAGTAACGCCATCTATTGGCGTCTTGTTGAACTGAGATGACAGGTAGAAGGCTTTGGAACGTCGAGAGGTTTCTCTCGAGTGAGCGTAGGCACGAGTTGGCGTTTTTGTCGGTATGTTGGTAGACTGGTCGAGCAGGTTTGCCAACTTGACTGAGGCGGGAGCGGAGAGGCTCCGCCGCTGGTAGTTCTTCTTGATCGGACCGCGCTAGAGATCGGACATACTCGTTAGCCAACCTCGTGCCTAACTCGCTACGTTCCTGAAGGCTTATACCTAAAGGATTATTCTGATAGCTTATAGAATCCCGCGTTCTTTAACCATTTAGCTAAGTGTTTTATTTCAAGTGTTATTTTGATTTCTTATGTTTCATTAGAAGCTTACTTTTGTGAAATAAAGAAATGATGTGTTATGTGTTGTTTCAACTTGTTTTGAAAAGATTTGTCCCTCTGAGTTTGTTGCCGGTCCCATATAGGGCTAAATCTTCTCATGTCAGAGGCGTAGGGTTGGAGCCGGCCTAGTTTGAATTGAATAAAGATTTGAACGGTTTATAGGATCTTTTCATTTTCAAATCAATCCTTTGAAATAAAATTAGCACTTAGTTCTTTTTATCGTTTAGTACTGAAATATATGGTAGGCGCTAGTATGGTTAACGAGTTCGAATGTTTATTTCATGCACTGGTAGCAATGGTAGCATACTGGTTTAGCTGTGAAGTAATACATCGGGATACTGCCCCACGCGCCCACCGCCTTCGAGACCATCGGTATTCGACATCAGCAAGTGGGATGAATGCAAAGTTTGATGTATTGCTTACACAGCCACCTGGGAGCGTGGTGTATTTCCGTGTGTTTTGGTGACCTACATTCCATAATCTGGACACGTGGTAATGGTAAGCTCACGTGTCTAACCTTCATTGAAAGGTGAGTGCAATTCATTATGTTATTTGGTGAGAATTATTGTGAAATTGTGAATAATATTATGATTGAGGCAGTCGAGCATAGCGGTCGTTACGTGACGTCATCTCTGGGATCGTTACGTTTCTTTGTAATTAATTTTTGTAATCCATTTAAATCGAAGCGATCTTGAGTTATTTTGATTTGAAATCCATACTGTTAATTAAATCCGAGTATTAGCTATTACAACGTGATATTATTTCATCGCTTACTTGTGAATTTACCCTCAATAATTGATTTTTCATGAAAATACAATTAATTTTTATAATCCATTTAAATCTAAGTGATCTTGAATTATTTTGATGTGAAATGCATCTTGTTAATTACAATCAAATATCGGCTATCACGACGTGATATTATTTTATCGCTCACTTGTGAATCTACCCTCAATAATTGATTTTTTTATGAAGATACAATTAATTTTTATAATCCATTTAAATCTAAGTGATCTTGAATTATTTTGAAGTGAAATCCATGTTGTTAATTACAACCAAGTATTAGCTATCACGACGTGATATTATTTCATCGCTCACTTGCGCATCTACCCTCAAAAAATATTTTTTTTCATGAAAATACAATGCACCGTTAGAAATTGATCCTGCTGATTTGCCAATGCATAGGATTATGTAATACTACTTACTTACTTTACGTTACCCTGTAACGTTTAGTAATTAGTAAAATTGCTACAAATTATTGCCCGTAATGCCGTGATAGATCACAAATCGTGCATACTATGAAAGCATGAGCTACGCATATAAAAATTAATGTTACAGTGTGCTGCAACCTGAGCAGGGACAACTTACAGACGCCATCACACCTGTAACACAGAAGCAGCTGTGCAGTATCGTCTGTTCTGGAGATTTGGAAATAAAAGGACAGGTTTCGTTCCAATTGTTTATTAGTGAATTTTATTTTCAGTGTAATGGCGAAGCATAATAGTCGAACGTAACTAATTAGCTGTCACTTTTCGTATTGGCTCATTTTACCGTGTTACTTATTTTTGGAACACATGTTTGTTTGTTCATAGAATGAAATAAAACGCACTCATTGAAGTTTAAATTTTATTCTGAGATTTTTGAAGTCCCGTATACATTGGAAACATGTTTTTTTAGGGTTCCGTACCCAAAGGGTAAAACGGGACCCTATTACTAAGACTTCGCTGTCCGTCCGTCCGTCCGTCCGTCCGTCCGTCCGTCCGTCCGTCTGTCACCAGGCTGTATCTCACGAACCGTGATAGCTAGACAGTTGAAATTTTCACAGATGATGTATTTCTGTTGCCGCTATAACAACAAATACTAAAAACAGAATAAAATAAAGATTTAAATGGGGCTCCCATACAACAAACGTGATTTTTGACCAAAGTTAAGCAACGTCGGGAGTGGTCAGTATTTGGATGGGTGACCGTTTTTTTTTTTTGCTTTTTTTTGTTTTTTTTTGCATAATGGTACGGAACCCTTCGTGCGCGAGTCCGACTCGCACTTGCCCGGTTTTTTGTCTGCTACATTGCATTTAATAAACCTTTGAGTTTATCCTGCTTACATGATAAACCTGATGCCGTGTTAATGATGATTTCAGTAACAGCCAGCTATGTTAAACTACATCGTGCATCTCGCCATCTGCCGCAGCAACGGCAACTGCAAGTCGGAAAGCATCAGCCTTCGTGCTTGGGTTGGACTTCACCACCACCTTTGACTGGGACGCGTGCATCATGCTTTATTAATCTGGTGAGCAGTTCCCATTTTGTTGGGATTATTTTGAGAGGATTTACTTCTGCATAGAAGTGTTGAGCAAGTTTCTGTTGTTAAAAGCTAAAGTAGAAAGCGATCTTTAGTGATTTTGATCAGTTATGTTCAGTTTCAGTCGGTCAGTTGACGCTGATAGTACCAATGGTTCTGAGTAACATGATTTAAAGACCTGTTTTTATTTTCTTTTTGGAATTCACTCTTAACATTGTTTTTGCTTTCGACGGACTGAAAGCTTGTACTTTCGAAGGACTGAAAGTACGCCCGATGGACTGGGCACTACTGTTTTGCTTTCGATGGACGGAAGGCAAGCCCGATGGACTGGGCACTACTGTTTTGCTTTCGATGGACTGAAGGCAAGCCCGATGGACTGGGCACTACTGTTTTGCTTTCGATGGACTGAAGGCACGCCCGATGGACTGGGCACTAATGTTTTGCTTTAGATGGACTGGGTATTGTTTAGTGACCGTATCAGAAGTGCCAGAGCATGTAAGAGGTGCACGTGGTCTACTTTTTATGTGCAGAATGCTCTTTGCAAGGAGTAGCACTTACGCGGCTGTGATGGTTACTTCTGACGAGGGTCTGGTATCTGCCGAAGGACTGGCAATGCACCGAAGGACTGGTGTTGTTTTGTTAAAAATGAATTCCCGTTGATGTACTGTGTTCATATGAGTAAAATTGGCATTATTAAGTCAGAGTGCTATTTATTTTAAGATCTCCTACAATCATTATTATCACATTTGACCAAAATATTTTTTTGGATGCCAGATAATTTCCCCGTAAATTGATATTGATGACAATAGTAGTGATACTGTCGAGCAATGAATTAGAGCTGTTGTGATTTGTGTTTTTGATGTTTGAGATTGTTCTGTTTTCACATAAATTTGAGAGTATCCGCCAGATGGAGGCGATGATTAATGGAGTGTATCCGCTAGATACCTAGCGGCGATGATTACTGATTATTTTTATTAAGTCGTTGCTCGATGGACTATTTTTGACTAGAGAATTGAGGATTGTTAAAGTAATTTTGAACAAGCATTTTTTCTGGTTGGATTGATAACAAAGTTTGATTTTAATAGTAATTTGAGAGACCCAAATTGTGGGTCAGGAATGACCGAGCGATGAGATACTGTGCTGAGTATTTTGTTACAGAATCAAATGCATACACCCACACACGAGGACGTGTGTAGCGCAGGACGGCCGTGTCGGACCCTGACACCAGAAAGACGTATTGCAGCGTTATAGTTCATTATTTTAGACGCCTGTATAAAATCGATTAGCAATGTTGAGCTACGTATTATTTGGTTGTAACAAAATAAATAAAGTTGTGTAGAGAGTAACTCCGTCTATTGGCGCATTGTTGAAATAAAGTTGCGTAGAGAGTAACGCCATCTATTGGCGTCTTGTTGAACTGAGATGACAGGTAGAAGGCTTTGGAACGTCGAGAGGTTTCTCTCGAGTGAGCGTAGGCACGAGTTGGCGTTTTTGTCGGTATGTTGGTAGACTGGTCGAGCAGGTTTGCCAACTTGACTGAGGCGGGAGCGGAGAGGCTCCGCCGCTGGTAGTTCTTCTTGATCGGACCGCGCTAGAGATCGGACATACTCGTTAGCCAACCTCGTGCCTAACTCGCTACGTTCCTGAAGGCTTATACCTAAAGGATTATTCTGATAGTTTATAGAATCCCGCGTTCTTTAACCATTTAGCTAAGTGTTTTATTTCAAGTGTTATTTTGATTTCTTATGTTTCATTAGAAGCTTACTTTTGTGAAATAAAGAAATGATGTGTTATGTGTTGTTTCAACTTGTTTTGAAAAGATTTGTCCCTCTGAGTTTGTTGCCGGTCCCATATAGGGCTAAATCTTCTCATGTCAGAGGCGTAGGGTTGGAGCCGGCCTAGTTTGACTTGAATAAAGATTTGAACGGTTTATAGGATCTTTTCATTTTCAAATCAATCCTTTGAAATAAAATTAGCACTTAGTTCTTTTTATCGTTTAGTACTGAAATATATGGTAGGCGCTAGTATGGTTAACGAGTTCGAATGTTTATTTCATGCACTGGTAGCAATGGTAGCATACTGGTTTAGCTGTGAAGTAATACATCGAGATACTGCCCCACGCGCCCACCGCCTTCGAGACCATCGGTATTCGACATATATATGTATTTGCTCAGTGCATTTTTTTCTTAGAAAAAACGCATACCATATATTTTTAACGCGTTTTTCTAACTCACATAATTCATTTTTAACGAAGCATATTGACAGGATTATAATTTGTCCGCCAGCCAGACACGACTACAGCTACTAAGCGGATCTGTTGAGCTATATGTATTTATCCACCTATTCACTGTTTTATCGAGCCAGGCAATGTTTCGCATGGTAGGCAATGTTGGGGAAATTTACGGTACCTCTATTCAGAAAGCCTACCCTTTACCGACAAAGATAAACAACAATACCCACATTATTTATTACACACCGGAAAAAATATTGCCCAAGTACAAAAGATCTCGCAAAATTACACATCCCTTTAAACAATTATATCCCCATTGGCAAATAATAAAAATAATACCTTCGTCGTAGGGATTAACGTGGGATAGTTTCGGGCCGGGGAAATTGCAAGTGGGGGCCGTTCCCTGGGGTCGGGTGGGGGTTAATGGTATTTATAATGCCGGGACCCGGGATTAGCCCGTGCGTGCCTGTGGACTTGTTAAGCGGCGTGTATTGATATTTTTTTAAAGAGTAATTCGAGTTTGTGTGCAATTTACCGCTCTAGGGCTTAATTAGAAATGATGAAGCTTTAGTAATGCCGTTTAAAGGAAAGGAAGTGGATTCGGTTTTTTTGTTTTGTATATGGTTTTAATACATTATTAAATGCATTTTCACTAGGTGTTATTTAGTAAATCGCATTAATGTGTGTCATACTAAGAATATCTATAGTTATAAAACAAATTAATTCTATTTAACCTTATGGTAACAAGGACTTTAAAAAGTTTGTTGTAGAAACAGGTAAATAGCTAAATTTAATTAAGCGAATTAGAATAAATCGAAACCCGAGCTCTTTCAGCGTAAGGCCTCTATTTAACGATTTGAATGACAAAGGTAGTCTTGCATTTTTAAAGAATTGGTTGGAAACCAATATTAATTAGGTACCGAAATATTTATTTCCTTCTTTTCTGATCACGTTGAGCGTCCGCATCGGTAGTAGAGGCGGACACAGCTCTACGCACGATCTCCCGCCATCTCTCCCTGTTGACAGAATGTCTGGCACAGTCAGATACGCGGTTTCCCACTGCGGATTTTATTTGGTCAGTCCAGCGCATAGGTGTTCTGCCGCGTGATCTGGTTCCCTCCACTCTTCCTTGTACGACCAATATAATATAATGAAATATTTATGTACATGTGAAAATATAACTGTTAAGTGCAGTAGTCATTTTGTGTTCGTAAACTTGAACAAGACAGTAAATATCCGACCACAATCCTTCATCTCATTCACCGTTAACTAGCCCTAACTAGTAAGTACTGAATAAACGAAGCTGCCCTCACGTGGTGAAGCCGGTCATTAAAACTTGGCACAATGGAGATAAGATAATTCAATAAGCCACTCGACCCGCAACTTGGACAATATTTTACGCGGGATGTGGGTAGGTCCACACCCCAACTAAATGACGTAACTGAGCGGTTCCAGCGAACGCTTCTCGCCTTTCGGTTGGGTTTAAAGCTGGTTAGGGTTATTATTTATATGGTGAATTTGCAATGTTAATTAATCCTGGTGATATTAGATGGTCGCAAGTATTTTCTCAAAAGGTGTAATTGGATATTTTACATTTGATGAGATGTAGGAGAGAAATAACTTGACTTAGGTCATTTTTAACGTACTACGTACATACGTTTCGATAGGGTATTTGACTACTAGTCAAATCAGTTTCTATTTCGAACTGTCAAAACAATTTTACTGCTATGGAATTTATATGCATGTGACGTTACAATCAAATTACCTACTCTTTATAGTTTTATACGGGTTTTAAAATAGAAATTGTGTCTAAAAATAACTGCTGTCCACGTGTCTCTATTAATCTTCTGGTGTTTCATTTCATGGATTGTGTAAAATAATTTATTTTAAAAACAGTCATTTACCCTATTGATGATGTACGTTATCTAGTTCTATATAATTGTATTTTGGGTATGTGGTAAAGTCCGTTACGGTTATTTTCTATAATTCATATAATATGTTGAATTAATTTGTAATGTTAATAATCCTATCGATAAGTCATACCTATGCATAAGTTACTTTATTATAATGTTCACTGTGTAGTTGGTAATTAGCTAAATTATAAGTATGAATATCAAGTTACAATTATGTATGTTTAAGCAGAGTTTCGTTATATTCAACATATTGAAATAAATAGTAGAAAATTTGTTTGCAAACCTACATAATTACCAACATTAAAGCATTGCAAATTAAATAAAAGCTTGTAAAAGCATCTCAAAACACGGTGATATCATTAACTGGTATGTAAGCTTGCGTAAGAGTATTTACTGTAGTCTGTCATGTCGACTTACCTATATCGATGAGCGTTTTCCACTACAGACTCAGCCTTTATGAACCTCGTCAAACAATTTGTCTATTCTTCACAATCCATCAATGTGCACCTAATCCGTCAAAACAAAACACGGCAAAATACAATGCCCGCTCCGAACAAAAGAGGTTTTCGGTTAGTTAAACCCCGCCGACGTTGTACCGCGAAGAATGGAAGCTGTCGATATCGTCGGCGAACTTTCTAGACGTCGTTATCGCGAACCAGCTGCTCGATTTTCCACCCGGCGGATGATTAATTAAACCAACTAACACTGTAAGCCTTCTGGAACAACCTTTGTTTAAATAACCGTATTAAACCTTAAGACGTGGTGAATAGAAATGCTTTTTGATTGACGGGGCGCAATAAAACTCATATTTGATACAGGTTGTTATGATTTATTAGTTGGATTTGAGTCTGGGTGTTGTTTCAAGCTTGGTTGAATGGAAATGGTTAAGTAGCTTTAATTTAGTTAATTAAGTCAGCGTGATTTCATAGAAATAGAAGGTGTATATAGCTAAAATAATGAGTTACTGACAGTGTCAAAACTGACATATACGCTCACGTCTACGTAATACATAGAAAGTAAGTTACGTTATCAATAGCGTTTATGTCAGTGCCAAACTGGTGGTAGCCACACTGGCAAAATATCGGGGCAACGCGAGGAAGCTGATGATACCAGTGAATTCGAGAGTTTTTTTTCACATGAAGCAAGGACCCCGATTATGTAAATAACAGAGTAACAAACAACTCCGCATCTGAGCTCGAAAGGCATTCTCAAAGCAAATTACGAACGTTTCCGACAGCGATACCTGCACTTGAGACTGCTCATCAATAAACAGGCACAGTCGACGTCAAAGGACGTCTTGCAGTCAAGTGCAGTATTGGGACGTCGGGGTTGCGGCGTTGTTTTATTAAAACTGTAGTTCGGAGCGCTTTGAAGATTACAATGTCTTTGTAAGTCAGGTTTTTTATTAAACGTTTGACAGTTTTTTTTTTTTTTTACTTACAGTTAGAGTAACAAGATAGGTAGGTAATGACATAGAAACAGGCGGTGAGCCAATTAAATCCCGACCAGCCGGCGTATTATGAATGGCTTTATCCATGTTTATCCACGTGATAAAATAACTGTCACTTTTTAACGCCATGGGATAGAAAGTGACGGACACCGTTTTATCACGCTGTCACGTAGAGAGGAACGACCATCATATCCGTACAGGAATATATGATCACGTACCATGTCGCGGAATTGCACTGGAACAAATTTTTTCATACTATATACTGTACGGCTACCACCAGTTTTGACATTGACATAACGCTCACGTTTACGTAACTTACTTTCTATGCATCTCGCTCGTACTCGCATATGTGAGCAATAGTGCAAGCGAGATGTACAGAAAGTAAATTACGTAGACGTGAGCGTTATGTCAATGTTAAAACTGATGGTAGAGGCTCTGAACTGTCACCATTTACATGAGAATAACAGCGCCCTCTTTTACAATGACCATATATTACTGGGCTATAACCGCGAAAATCGAAGTTCGCAAATTGCGGGCATTTTTCTCTGTCACTCTTATTACGCCTTCATTGGAGTAAAAGAGAAAGATCCCCGCAATTTGCGAATTTCGGTTTTCGCGGTAGCCGCTCAGGTCAGGCTTTACAAGTTTCCACGTGTAGTTTATTATCCGCATATTGCTAGCCGGTATAGCTTTATTTGTCCGCCATTTGTACATTTTTGTATATACTTTGTGCAATAAAGTTTAAATAAATAAATATTTGACGTTCATGAGCGCATTGTAATATGCCTACTTGAATAAACTATTTTTTATCTTTTATCTTATCCTAATCAGTATTTATACCAGTAAGAAATTAATACAGGCACTCCTGTTTGGTGGCCGTGAATCCCTACTAATATGTATTATATATACGAAAGTAATTGTGTCTGGCTGCCTGCCTATCTGTCTGTCTGCTTCTCTGTATGTCTGTCTGTTCCTCTTCATACTAAAACCGCTGAACCGATTTAGATGAAATTTGGTATTTAGCTTGAGGCCCGGGTAAGGGCACTGGAAAGTTTCTATCAATCATCATCATCACCCACACTGAGAGAAAAATCATCACGAATTAAAAAACAGTTCTGTACTGGGGGAAAAAATTAAGTTTAGTAATAATTATGGACGTTTCACTATTTCTGTAAAGTTTATTTATTTCTACAAACAGCTCAGTAATCCTAAATCTAATTTCAACAAACAGATAATAGAAATTGCAAGAACTAATAGAAATTGCAAAAGTCAATTTGTTCCTATTAGTTGACTCTCCTTGTCCCCGGATTAAGTTTATTTTTGTAATTCTAAGTGTGTTTTTGTTATCCTTTTCTCTCAGTGCACGCAGACAAAATCAGGAGCAGAAGCTAGTTGTCTTATAAGCTCCTTCTAGTAGCATTGATCTGTGGTTTTGTCCGTCTTTGATTACATATAATAGCATTTCACGGAGCACACATCGGAACCGGATACGACGCCATCTTTAAATAACAAGTACGGGCCGTATTACTTCCGCCGTCCCGGGCGCCCGTAATTTTTCCGTCCGTTTGTCGGTTCCTGATGACCCTGTTCATTTAGACCCCACTTGGTTAAAAGGTCATTTAAATTTAATAGGATTCATAGAAAATAACCTGATTTGTCTAAGTAAGTTAACTATAGGTACGTAAAAATACACACTACTATTTATTATTAATCTTTTTCCGTTGCTTATATAAGTTCGCCTTTGCACACAATTCATTATAGTCAACAACGTCTACGTTAGTAAATAACCCATTATTAATAAATCTTTACAAGCGTCAATTAGTTAATTTATGCTTTATCTCTTTTTTAGGGTTCCGTACCCAAAGGGTAAAAATGGGACCCTATTATTAAGACTCCACTGTCCGACTGTCTGTCACCAGGCTGTATCTCATGAACTGTGATATCTAGACAGTTGAAATTTTCACAATGATTTATTTTTGTTGCCGCTATAACAACAAATACTAAAAACAAAATAAAATAAATATTTAAATGGGGCTCCCATACAACAAACGTGATTTTTATGCCGTTTTTTGCGTATACGGAACTCTTCGTGCGCGAGTCCGACTCGCACTTGGCCGGTTTTTTCATTTTTCTTATGATTAATATTAAATAGCAGTTGTTTCTATGGTACTATCGCTAGTACAGTCAGCAGCAGAAGTTTCTAAGCGGGCGAGGTGTTCAAAATTACAAGATCATTTTGAACACCTGGCCCGCTTAGCAACTTCTGCTGCTGACTGTACCATGTTCGCAAATACACACATTATTTGAACCGATTCACACATACAAAAGTACGAATTTTTTTAAGTACTCAAGCTTAAGAACCGAGCTTCTTCAGTGCAGATACCCTAAGTATAAAACTTTAAAACACTGCTTCATTTTAAAACGCCACGCCATACTGTCTAATTTTATTTTTAAAAACAAAACTTTCTAAAATGAGGTAAAATTTTTGTCGCGAAAAAATTTCACACAGGCCACTGTGCGCTATAATGAATTCGTTGGGGACGAGAAAAATTCTGAAAATTTCTAACGTCACACAAAAAAGGTCTGTACCTTATAAATTAAAGTAAAGTAATCCTTTTTGTGGACGAACACCGTACCGTGTTATTTTTGGCCAGGCGCCGTAAAACAGGTTTGGGGTAACACCACTGCGCGGTGAGAGGCAGTCATGTAAATATAATCTGCTTTTTACGTTTTAGAGATTAAGTGGGTAGGTATATACAGGGTGATTTCGGGGTCGTGATCCAGAACCACTTTTTCTGACTCTGTAAATGATCCACATTATCATATGGAAGTATTTGATTAAAAGATAATTACTTGAACTATTCTTATTTTTCAAGTAAAATTAATGTTATACTAAGTAATTATGGTCACCCTATGACTTTTGACATACGCCGTACGGAAAGCGACAAGACGTCACATTGAGTAGGGTCACCAAATTGTATGCAAAAATGTTTTTTTCCTACTTGTCATCTGGAAAATAATCATCATTATTGGTGATAAACAATAATTAAGAACATCATTAGGCTCATCTTTGGATTCAATATGATGTCTGGCTCTCTTGCTCCACGACCCCGAAATCAACCTGTATTAACATTAGCAAAATGAAAGTAGGACTGCCGGAGTTCCATATCACGCTGACGGCCTGATTCGAACTTTAATGCACTGCAAATATTAGGTCTAGATACGATATTTATGGATCGGATATGTCAGTGTCAAAAGTTACGTTTCTTCAAACAAGAACGTCACTTTTGACACTGACATCAGATCCATGTCGTATCTTTAGCAAATTTTTGACGTATCTTAAAGTTGGAATCAGGCCAAGTGGCCTACTGCCCTAGATCTAGATCTAGAAATGATATAGATTAGATGTGTCAGTGTCAAAAGTGACGTTTTTATTTGAAGAAACGTCACAATTGACACTGACATATGTAATTCAGTTCGAATTGTGCCGTGAGTAGTCACACATATTTGTTTATTTAAGTTTGGACCACTTGCTTGGTGTGTTCTTCCGTAAGTATATAAAATCTATTTCAGTAGCTCTGTGTGTAAGTAAACGGTCATGAAACAAGTCAAGTCATGAAGCGTGCAGTCAGTAGCTCGTCGCATGCGACTTCCGTAGCACATGCAGCGTAGCACCCGCGTAGCGCTACGAGCGGCAGCCTCGTAGCTCGTAGCACTCTGAATAATTAAAATAAATTGCTTTGCATTCAACGATATAACTTTAATGTTATTGCCAATTACTGAGTATAGTTTAAGTGGTTTCATTTGCAGTTTTACTAGGTACTTATATATTAAATCTCATTATCTATGTAAATATTTAGGTATATTTTGTTACTGTGATATGACGACCTTTCCCTTTCAGTTTTATTCAGCTAACCCTACACCAGACTAATCCTATACAAACTTATAACGTAATTAATGAACCAGCTCACCCCGTCTGTAACAGCAATCGCCTTTGGCTTTCAGCCCCAAATCCCATTGCTGGACCTATCACCTAGGCGTCCACACAGAACTTGCACATTAGATGGATTATATGAGCTCGCCGCGTTGTACGAAAGTTAAGAGTGCTAACCATTGACATATTATATCTACAGACGGGTCTTACGGGCACTAAGAATGGTGCTAGTTCAGCCGAGCGGTGTCACTGACGAATTCAAGCCAATCTTGCAGTCTAGGGGCCCACTGATTACCAGTTCGCCGGACGATATCAGCCTGTCAGTTGTTCGGAACTGTCACCTTTTGCCTTTAACTGACAGGCTGATATCGTCCGGCGAACTGGTAATCTGTGGGCCCCATTACGCAACTAGTTGCGACCAATCGCGTACGTGATGCGAACTCATCAACCAATCGCGTTGTGGCGTTAGACTACTCGATTTGCTCAAATTCGTGTGCGTGACACCGCTGTACTGGCACAATTCTTTAGATATATGTCAATGGTGATAACATATTGAAAAAGAGGACAACAAATTGAATTTTAAGAATCACACGAATGAAGAATCACGAATGGTAAGCGCGAATTAAATGCTGCATTACGGCCTGGCCACATCATTGCGCGACTGGCTTCAGCTAAGGCGAAAACCATAGGAAACTAAAGGTCCAATCACTTTGTCTCGCTTCGACATATGGTTGTCGCCTTAGCCGAAGCCAGTCGCGCAATGTCGTGGCCACGCCGTTAGGCTGGAGTGCTCAGTAATCGGTACGGTCTGTACGGCCGTGGGCACTCTCTCGCCAGTGTACTTGATAGGTACGTTTGATCAAGGCCTAATGCAAGATCTACTGGATGCAGTCAGTATGCATCACACTAGCCGATGCCCTGGCAAACATTGATTGCGTCGACAACTGTAGTCAGATTGCAAACCGCCACCATTCCAAAACCCACCTTATCCAACGCCATTTACAGATCAATTTACAATGACCCCGCATAAAATATAAATTGACATCTTCAAGTGCGACCTATTTCGACCCTATTGCAATTAGTTAAAGTTCTTTTTCGGTTATATATATGTATATTTATGTTTGTAAAGGCATGTATTCAGTCATTTGTATAAATCGAAAGTGCCCGGGGTTGTATTTGGTATCGCTTTGAATGTTTTTTTTTTCAGCAATCGGACGTTTGAATGATCGCTGTTTGATTTGTGTGAGTTCCGGTCGAAATGAAATTTGCTTTTTTAGAATGTACGAGGGCAATTTGTTTTTGCAATGAAAGTTATTGAAAAAGAATTATTTGTGTAAACACGATTTATTATTTGCTTAAGAGCCTATCAACGTGCACACTAGCGCCACTGCTAAATAATCGTGATTATTTAAATTTAACGAAAGATATTTAAAAAATTTCGTCTATGACTATTCAGGCAGGATGTGCTGAACAAAATTGTGTTATTACATCTTTACTAATGTACCACATTCAAAGAAATAAATAAATGATTGATTGATTGATTGATTAGTCTATGAACTCAAAACAAAAACGGCCGTTTTAACTTTGGACGCATAGATTGACGAATCCAGCAACATAAAAACGGCCCCCTTTTTTAAATAGGTACATACCTGTCGTTAAATTTAAATAATCACGATTATTTAGCAGTGGCGCTAGTGTGCACGTTGATGGGTTCTTAATCGCGGACGCGGCAGTCCCAGACGGAGATGGCGGGACGACCTAGACACGCCTGCTCTGGCCAGTTGTTGAGAAAGTCAACAACTGGCCAGAGCAGGCGCTATGTCGCGAGTCGTAGAAGACAAGGGGAGCGGCCTTTACTCAGCAATGGGACACCGGACACCATAACAGGCTAGCAAAAAAAAAAGGTGAGCCCCTTCTCAGCTTTGAGAATTTTAGGTAAATATCTCCGTCGCGCTGACAGAGAGGGCTCCTAATATTAGAGCGATAAGGACAACTTATGTGCGAGATTGTCACCAATACCACTAACATTCATTAGGTATAGTTCGTAGCTTTGTAACAGAGCCCGGCGGCTAATCCTATTGTCTATTGTTAAGTAGGCCTCCCCCTTATGTTAAGGGGGAGGCCTATGTTAAGGGGGAGGCCTATGTTCAGCAGTGGACGTCTTATGGCTGAGATGATGATGATGATGATGATGATGATTGTTAAGTAAAACCGCGGTGCTACTTACCTGCAAAAAAGGGTCATACTTATTCTATTTGGCACCTGAGCGCGGGCTAGTCCAACGCTCAAAAAACCAGTGTAGGTGCGCTCTCCGATAACGCGCCTTTGTTACGCATCTCGATGACACATTTTAGACTGGTTCTGTAGCGTTCGACTCGCCGGCACCACAGTACACTAAGAACAGTAGTGAATCTAAGGCCGCTCGGCAAGTTATTTACCTACTCTTGCGTTGGCGCTTAGGGTTGTCACTTTTATTTTTAGTTAAATATTATTTGCGTATTATGAGTAACACTAGGTTTCTATTTATATAATATAATGAAATGTTCTAACAATTCATAAATGACGTATAAATAAAACGCTTTTTAAATATTTACATTAGGAAATGGCATTTATTAAAAAAATTATAAATTCAATACAAAAAAAGTTCCTCCGGTTTCTGCATGTTCGGAACGCTTTACTGTTAGCGGTTAAAGTAAAGTAAATTCTCATCCTTACGTATAACATTAGTAAAAAGGTTTTAGGGAAGCATGGGCAGGGCATCGTAAATTCTATGTCTTTTAATTGTTCCTAAATTGACGTGCCGATTTTAATGTAAATGTGGTCCTTTTCAAACGCTTTGCGAAACACCTTCTCCATCCTTCCTATATTCACGACGAAGTCATCGGGTGGGACTCTGAGTAATTTCGATCTGTACCATAATTCCTGTAATTAATGTATTGTGAAGAATGACAAGTCCGGGTTTGAGGAGTCGTTATTGTGACACCCAAAGACACTACAATATTTTTTTCCTCTGTTCGAAGTCATGATCAAAAAAATTAAGGCCGGTAAGAGCAGGCAAATGCGAGCGGGCGTGCAGCGTACTCGAATGCACGCGATCACAATCGCGGTACGGCCCACACTGCCGCCACCGTATTCCCCCGTATATTATGCTAATGTGTGCGTGGCAGCGCGTGCGTACACGGCGCCCGGCGCGCACGCACATATTCAGGCCGGCAGCGCCACATTTCTATGAAGATTCACTACTGTCCTTATACTGTGCCGGCACTCAGTAAAAGAAGAACGCAGGTTTTTAGGCAGGTGGTTGTGGCACGTGGCATGAGCGGTTTTACTTAACAATAGACAGTAGGATTAGCTCGGGCTCTATTAGAAACCTACGAACTATACAGAATTATCCTGATTAAATATTAACGGCGCGAGCCGCCATAAGGTACCTTTTGCCATGGAACGTCACATATCTTTACTATTTCATATCTAGTGAATCTCTAATTCATTTCCCGAATTGCGCCGATACTTTATTTTTTTTTCTAAATAAATAAAATATCATATTAAAAACAAAATATCAGCCAACTCGAACGTTGTAGAAAGTTGCATAAACACGGAACGAAAAACATAATAATTGGAAGAGAACGGAAGAAAAAGGCCATGTTTGAGCCCGACTTCCGGTGTAGGAAGCTATTCCGATGGCTACTTCCGGTAAGCTATTCCGAGCTTTTAGGCCGAGGGTTTTAAAAGCTCTGCGCAGTAACAAAACGCGCAATATGATATCAATTTGAGATTAGCGTCAGTGTGTCATCCTTACACATATGTAAAAGCACGCTAGACGGACGAAAGGTATGGATAGTGCTATCAAATTGGAATCGTATATAACGTTACTGAATAAGCTCCAACTCTTATATGTCGTTTTACTTGAAATTTTAAACAATAGCGATTCTCTGAACTTTTTCATATTAAATGTGGATGTTGTTTTTAAATGGAAACTCGTTCTTTTAGACCTTAGGATGAACATCTATACTGCCGTATTCGAACTTCAAGATATTCACAAGAGACGACACGTACTAGATCCATTCTAGATACGTTATAGTTTAGATATCAACTAGTTCTCTTTTGCAGCGCAATTCGGGCAACCAATGTCACTTTTACGTTAGATAGAGTAAGATATCTATTAGATGTGAATTGGATCTCTAACGGCTCGATTCGGAAAATGAATTAGATTTCTACTAGACTTCAACAAGTTACGATACCTACGGATAATTTAAAGATATTTGTAAGATAGATATGTCAAATTTGACGTTTCCGCGATTCTGGAGGTCCTCTTGAACGATTTCGACAAGTTATATGACTTAGATATCCAAGTCACATCTAGTCGATATCTAATTTAGATCTAGTTGATCTCTAAATCGTCTCAAGATCTTGTGATTATCTCGAAATCCGAATAGGCCAATAAGTCATATCGTGTGGAAATCGTTCAAGAGTATCTCCAGAATCGCGCAAATGTCTAATTTGTCAGGTTAGATCTTAAACATATCGTTATCGTATCTTAGTGATGTCGAAAAGATAGCTAGTAGATGTCTATTTCAAAATCCGAATCGGGCCCTTAGTTGTTTTTAAATGGAAACTCGTTCTTTTTGACCTTAGGATGAACATCTATAGTCTCGCCATGTCCGTCTGTCTGTACATCTGCGGCTTTGCTCCGTGATCGTTAGTGTTAGAAAGCTGCAATTTGGCATGGATACAAAGATCAATCATGGCGACAAAACGGTAAAATAAATTCTACAGAAAATTAGAGGGTAATTTTTTTTCGCTTTAACCAGGGCCGGGGCTCCAACAACCGGTTTTAGGGTTCCGTACCCAAAGGGTAAAACGGGACCCTATTACTAAGACTCCGCTGTCCGTCCGTCCGTCCGTCCGTCCGTCTGTCACCAGGCTGTATCTCACGAACCGTGATAGCTAGACAGTTGAAATTTTCACAGATGATGTATTTCTGTTGCCGCTATAACAACAAATACTAAAAACAGAATAAAATAAAGCTTTAAGTGGGGCTCCCATACAACAAACGTGATTTTTGACCGAAGTTAAGCAACGTCGGGCGGGGTCAGTACTTGGATGGATGACCGTTTTTTTTTGCCGTTTTTTGCATTATGGTACGGAACCCTTTGTGCGCGAGTCCGACTCGCACTTGCCCGGTTTTTGATAATGAAATTATCACAACCAAATAGCCACCCCAAACGCCATCATAATCTACAACACATACGTCTAAAATGTATACACAAAGGAATCAAAGTCAATGCATTATCATGCGTTATAAACAAACATACAATCGAATTGAAGGTCTCCTTTTGTTTTTTGAAGTCGGTTGAAAATGACGCGTTACACTCAATATAACTATTCAGCCTTCCATTTTCAAACAACAATGGTCCGAAATTTCCAAACCGCTTTTTCGATACCGCTATTTCGGTACCGGTACCTAATCAATCGGCCCTCCATTACGCGCGTTATCTGCCGCCGGCAGCCGCGATTGCCGTGTTCAATTAAAAGTGCCGCTATATGTGGCAACGAGGCACGGGTTAAATAAACTACAGGCAGATAGTTTTAGATTCCATTAACTCTCAATAGGGAATATTACGCATAACTCTGCCTGCAGAGCGCGTCACTTGCTTAATCACATGGCCTACCATGAAACACGACAATCGAAAGTTCGGGTTCTTCCTCTCTATCACTCTTGCATATTCGATCGATAGAGAGGCAGATAAAGAAATTTCGATTTTCGCGTTTCGCGGTGGGCCACCTGTAAACAAACCGCCTTGATGCATCAATGTCATAGTGAAAACTTGTCAAAAAACTGTTTAAGGCCTAGTATGTATAAGTTACTTTATGGTTTACTCAACAAATTAGTGCTGCCCTCTGGCGGCAGAACACTGCAGTAATACTCCCTATTAAAAGTGCCGCTATATGTGGCAATGAGGCACAGGTTATACAAACTACAGGTAGATAGTTTTAGATTCCATCAGGGGTGCGAAACTCCTGACTTCGGCCAAACTCGGCTCCGCTCGGCTCAGCATCGCTCCGAGCAATTATTAGGGTTGGCACAACTTGACGTCCCTTTGCGTGCACGACCACAGATAAGATAATGGCTTGAATTTTGTCAACCCTAAATAGCCGAAAGGGATAGTGCCATATATTAGAAAGGGACAGCATGATTCGACCCTGAACCGCTGTCAAACTTCGGTTTTGTAGGAAGTTTCCTTTCTGTACGGCAGTATTATTATTTATTCTGTGATTCCACTAACTCTCAATAGCAGCGACGGAACATATACAGGGTAATTTCGGGGTCGTGGAGCAAGAGAGCCAGACATCATACAGAATCCAAAGATGAGCCTAATGACGTTGTTAATTATTGTTTATCACCAATAATGATGATTGGTTTTCCAGATGACAAGTAGGAAAAACATTTTTGCATACAATTTGGTGACCCTACTCAATGTGACGTCTTGTCGCTTTCCGTACAGCGTATGTCAAAAGTCATAGGGTGACCATAATTACTTAGTATAACATTAATTTTACTTGAAAAATAAGAATAATTAAAGTAATTATCTTTTAATCAAATACTACCATATGATAATGTGGATCATTTACAGAGTCAGAAAAAGTGGTTCAGGATCACGACCCAGAAATCACCCTGTATAGACGAAGCTCTTAGTAAACATGTTTGACACAAGGACCGAATAGCGGTATAATTTTCATACAAATTAAGCGGTATTCTATTTCGGTATCACTGTTGTTTATGTATATTTTTGCACTTAATTTAGCTAATCTGATATCATTATATTTACCTAAATACTATTCTATTGTATATCAAAATATTATGAATGCTATGAGATATTTTGCTTTTTTAGTTATAGTAACGGTCCCTGTTTTGACATCATGAGGACCATAGTCTCCGTAGTACATGATTGAAATGTACCCCGACCGCAGCGGTGGTGGCCGAGTGGATCTGACGTCCGACTTTCAATCCGGAGGTCGTGGGTTCAAATCTTGGCTCGTATACCAATGAGTTACGTAACTTATGTACGGAATATCATTTGATATTTACCACTAGCTTTTCGGTGAAGGAAAACATCGTGAGTAGGGTTTGCAATCCGGATCCGAAATGTATGAAATTATCCGGATCTGGATCCGGATCCGCGGATATTCCCATACATTTCGGATCCGTCGTGCAAACCCTAATCGTGAGGAAACCTGCATACATCCGCGAAGAAATTCAAAAGTGTATGTGAAGTCCCCAACCCGCATTGGGCGAGCGTGGCGACTATAGCCTGAACCCTCTCGTCCTTCAGAGGAGGCTTGTGCCCAGCAGTGGGACGTATGCGCGGCGTTACAATATTTGACGTTCTCAAGCTGCGCGCAGTACAGTTGAGCCGCTCGCGGGGGTTTACAGATGATGTATAATTGGGTCAAACAGATCAGTGTGTTATGTCTTTCCTGTAGACATACACAAGAGTTAAGGGCTATAAAGGTTAATTTTCTTATTTAACCCTTATCCACGTGAAAAGGTCCTCCTTTTATTTAGAGAACTATGATAAAATCATTGCTTACATGCCCACAAGCTGTTAACTATTGCCCACAGGAGAGAAAAATGTACTGTTCGCGATAACACACTAGTTTTCTCTCCTGTGGGCAATAGTTAACAGCTTGTGGGCATATAAGTAATGATTTTATCATAGTTCTTTAAATAAAAGGAGGACCTTTTCACGTGGATAAGGGTTAAATAAGAAAATTAACCTTTATAGCCCTTAACTCTTGTGTATGTCTACAGGAAAGACATAACACAGTGATCTGTTTGACCCATTTCTGTTGCCGCTATAACAACAAATACTAAAAAAAGAATAAAATAAATATTTAAGTGGGGCTCCCATACAACAAACGTGATTTTTTGCCGCTTTTTGCGTAATGGAACGGAACCATTCGTGCGCGAGTCCGACTCGCACTTGGCGGGTTTTTACCGTGTTCATAACTTTAATTATAAAATCAGAATAGCGCTGTAATATTTGACCTATACTCGGTGTACCGAGTTAATTGTAGGGCAATTCCATACACAACGCGGATCAAACCGCATTTATTCGAGCCATTTGATCCGATATCGCAAATTGAAACCGGCGGTCTAGACAATAGTGGCAATGGTACAGTCGCCTGTAATAACGACTAAATTAAATCATTTTGTATATATATACAAAACTCGTTCAATAATAATGACCCACAACTTACATACCTAATTCAAAGCTAGATATTGAAAACACCTCAATTTAAATAGTGATATATTATCCTAGTATTAAGTGTGCTACAAGTGAACAAAATCACGGTATACAAGCAGCGGAACTTATTTGCTAATTTCGAATTAATATTACGTAATAAATGTGACCTATTTAAATAAATTGAATTATTTAAATTTGTGTGTACTGTACCTTTCAGGCCAACCGCAAATAACAGTTTCATGGTATTAGTATCACTAAGCTTATATTAAAATCAAATTTATCTCTACTGCATTAGTATTTAGGATTCATTATAACAAATAGTAGGTATATGTCTGAATATTGAATAGCATTAATTCATAACAGTTATAGTTAATTAAATTATTGATTAAATTGCATTCAATTATGATTAGTAATGTACTAATTGAATTTGAAATGTTTGTAAAATGATTATACAATATGGTAACTTGCACGCGTACTGACAGAATCTCTCTCATAATATATTAATTAGCACTAAAAGCAATATATTAGCGTTTCAAATAGTGATTTACATTTAATTTGTTCATTTTACACTACTGTTTGACATAGACTTGTATGGTGACCGGTAATAGTCCGTTAAAGCATGGTATAATAATATACTCCGCCTGGTACTCCATTCCCGTCTTTTCTAGGTCACCTAACTGACACGGGCCTACGTCATCATGCGACAGCGCTATATGATAATATGCGATAGCGCTATATATAGCGGCCATGTTGTTGTGACGTAGGCACGTGTCACTCTGGGAATGGAAGACCATGTTTTATTAGACTATGCGTTAAAGTACTTATGTGATTAAAAAAAAATGTCGTTACATATTTTTCTTTATAATAACTGGTAAAAGTATTCGCTGATAGCTCCGAAATTAAATTCTTTGACTATACCTATAGTCTATATCGTTAGGTATTTAAAAAAACCGGACAAGCGCGAGTCGAACTCGCCCACCGAGGGTTCCGTACTTTTTAGTATTTGTTGTTATAGCGGCAACAGAAATACATCATCTGTGAAAATTTCAACTGCCTAGGTATCACGGTTCATGAGATACAGCCGGACGGACGGACGGACGGACGGACGGACAGCGGAGTCTTAGTAATAGGGTCCCGTTTTTACCCTTTGGGTACGGAACCCTAAAAAGTACTTAAATTAAATTAAAATTCATTTACTTCAAGCTATTCGGCTCATATTAACTTAAACAAACAATTTGTACATTTTCGGGTAGATATAACATTTATTGGTTAACCAACCAAATACAAAACCGCCTGGATCAGTCACTGAACGACCTGACTTTAACCTACATTATTTCATCATGTTATGTTTTCATCTACCCGCAACTGGCTTAAGGAGCCATTTGAGGGTAGATTTTGTTTACTTTTATTTAAATACCTAAAGATATAGAGTATATGTGATAGGTATATAATAACCCACCCGATGAGGCTGTTTCTTGCAGTATAATTGCCGCAGTTAGCCCATAAATATTACTTACCTATCTGGCGAGCCAGCTATCGCTTATCGCGCGCGCCTACTCGCATACATTATGTGCTGATTGGTGTGTGCATTTTATATGTAGGTAATTATAGCATAGGCCCTTCCGCGGAAACGAAAATCGAAATTTCGTTATTTGCATCTCTATTACTCTTGTATGATGATGATGATGATGATGCTCTCCTGAGCGATTTCGGCCACAGCGACTGTGTGCTCAGTACGTCTACCATCAGTTTTGACATTGACATATACGCTCACGTCTACGTAACTTACTTTCTATGCATCTCGCTCGTACTGGCATATTAGTGCAAGCGAGATGTACAGAAAGTAAATTACGTAGACGTGAGCGTTATGTCAATGTCAAAACTGATGGTAGACGTACTGGAGTAGGCAATTTTTAACTCGTGTTATTAGAGTGTAGCTGATCCACTCTCTGGTGCGCCCTTAAGTGGCTCACATACCCTATCTTCTTGCTAAATACTCGAGCGCATTTTGGGCACGTCAGCACACCACCTATCTAATTGTAGGAAATTGAGGCTGGCGGCCGAGCCTTAAGCTCATCTCGTTTTTTGTCGAGCTCACTGCGGCGTTCACCCTCAAGAACGCTAACTCGATCACGAATGAGGCGCCGCCATTCGCGCCGCTGCGCTGCCTTCCGTTCCCGCGCTCTTGTATAGTCGAGCATAGAGAGGCATGAAGAAATTTCAGTTTTCCGTTTTGGCTGTAGAGCCTCAAATGTTTATGTAGTCGCTAAGCGGACGACGTGTTCAAAATTATATATACGCTCTTAGTTTCTTAGAAGTTGCTTTAAGATTTACCTAAGTACTTCTGCAACAATGAAATAAATATTTATTAAATACACAAGTATAACTAAAATCGCTGAACTGTCACTGAAAAGCCTTCTTGAAGCATATAAGTCATGAATATTGCGATTTCGACGGTGAAATATTGCGTTTATGTACAGTCGCCATCAAATATATCGGAGCTGCCGAGGTGGTCAAAAATATCTGAACACGCACTCTAGCGCCTTGAAAATAGAGGCGTGTTCCGATATTTGTGAGCACCTTGGCCGCTCCGATATATCTGATGGCGACTGTATGTATGTAGTTGCTGTACAATCTATTTTTATTATAAAATGTAAGGAATAGAATGGTACCTACAATTATTTTTTCATTTTTATACGTTAAACAAAAACTTTGAGGGTTTTTTTTTTATCATTTCCATATATTTTTAGTGTCCAATTTATTGCCATAAATTACTTATTATATCTAGATTTTGTTATAAAATTCAACATGCCTCATCATGTCTATTAATAGGTATAATAGAAGATAATAATCGCAGTTATTTCGGTAATGCATTCTCAAAACACAAATCGTCAGGTGAGAAGCAACACAACTAATTACAAAAAAAAAATTAAACAATAATCGACCTTCTTTTAGTACTAATATGGTTCACTATGGCTATGAACTTGTGGTGGTACTTAGTGACTTTTGCTTGTCACCCGACGAAATATTCCACGATTTTCCACAACCCACATTTATTTTCCAATAAAGTTTCGCAGCTCCGTTTCTAATTAGATTATTTAAATTGCCATTCCGATTGACACCGTCATTAATGTGATTATAGCCGGCAATGCCAATAATGGCCGGCTATTTTGGCGTTGGGAATTAGGTGTTAAAGTTTAGTGGACATCTGACCTTTTTTTTTAATACCACGAAGTTTTGAAGGTCGTAAATGTATGTAAAGACCGCGAGCGACAGTTCATTCCACAGTTACGCTGTGCTAGGCAGGAAGTTTCTGGGGAAACGCACACTTGGAGGGATGGAGGGTCTGGAAAACTGCCAACAATCGAAGTGGTGACGATGGAAATGGGATCGCCACAATGAATGATCATGTCCTGCCCTTATCCAAGCAAGCACTTCATTTAATCCTCCATTGGAGGAGTGAGGGGCCTTTCCATCCCTTTTGAGGATTTTTGGCGGTTTCAATCCGCCATCCGTAACAACGGGCGGGTAATTCTGTGCCTCATAGGACACAGGGCTTTATCTGGCCGTGACTGACCATGCAAGTTGGCCTGTGGGTTACCTGCGATCTTAAATAGATCGTCGGTTCACCTTCCTGTTGCTTCAAATGTAAGATTGTAATTGAAACGTACCTTTGGTAAATACAATTTTCGATCAAAGACGGACGTGATTCTTGAATCCTCAAAAACACGATCTCACAATTCGTGCCAGCCCTGTCTTGTTGTCAACACCTTACAATGGAATGAGCTAACGCGATCCGAATCATTATTCCAAATTCAACTTTAGGACAACATTTATAAGGTCCATAATCGACGTATACGTGAGGTGTTTTGGATGTGTTATTGTTCTAAAATGTGGACTTGATTATTCCACGACAAGATGACGTCACGGCGAAAACCGTAACACACTTCGCCGTGAGTTATCATCGGTTACGCGAGCGGGGGTGAACTAGGCAAACCAGAGTAATTTGACAATACAATACAATAGGTACTCTTTATTGTACAACAACAAAGTTCACAATACATGAAACATAAAACGGCTCATACGGCTGCTGAAGTGGTGGAGTACGTACACCAGAAGACCGGTTACTCGCTGAGGGTGTTCCAGCTTCGATCGCGCCACTACGTGCACTTCAACTATTTTGTGGTGCGCGTGCCGCGACCGCTGCAGGAGACCATCGAGTGCGCCGACTTCTGGCCGAAAGGTGTCGCGTTTCGGAGGTTCCGGGGCAAACTGCCGAATCCGACACAAGAACAGCCGATTCAACGGAGCCACGCCGTTTTGTCGCATAAATAGTGTTTTTTTGTTTTTAAGTTTATAAAATATTTATGTATCTTAGTCTGTAAGGTATTTGTAATATGGGCCTTGTTGCCTGACTTAAATTTTAAATAAATAAATAAATAAACAAGCGGCCCGATTCGAACTTTAAGATACGTCAGTTAATAGATCTAGAAACGATATGGATAAGATATGTCAGTGTCAAACGTGACGTTTCCTCAAACAAAAACGTCACCTTTGAAATTGTCATATCGTTTCTAGATATATTAACTGACGTATCTTAAAGCTCGAATCGGGCAGAAAGACAATTAGATAGAGGTAACAACAGGCGGTCTTGTCGCTTATGACTTATGACGTTCAGATCCGCAGACTTAAGAGCAATATATTTTTTTATTCAACTTACATTTTCTGTATTTTTTTTTTCCTAAATTATCAGCAATTTCCTCCTAAAAATGCTACGTTTTGTGAATTACGGAAACTCAATTTTTCTAAAAAAATGTCCCTTGATTCACTCGAACTAGGCAAGCGATGGGTATAATTTCCCTTGTACGCTAACATTTGACGCTTGCAAGGGATTTTCATACAATTTGCATAATCCGCCCGAGGCCTTGCCCGTCCTCTAATCATAACATTGGGACAACCCTGAAGTTTTTTATTGTTTTATAACAAGAGCGGTATTCTGATTTTAAAATCTGTTAATGTTTTGGAGCATTCCATAAAGTCTATCGTTGTCCCGTACGAACTGCAACACTCTTAAAGGCCTGCGCAAACCGGCGGAGCGCAGCGCAGATCACTTTAAAATTATCAATGTATTTTCTTCCCTATTTCAATTACCTTCGGGTATAAATTTAAATGCTTTGAGACCGACTTCGGAGCATCACGGAGGATTGTTACGTTAGAGGATACCGCGGCGGTAGGCGGCGACATGCCGCGGCATCCCTCGCTATGCGCCGAGGCCTCACGAGTGCGCCGGGACGACGGGGGAGAACTTGTGCACACTAGTCACTATAATCCCATTTGATAGAGTACACGCAGCGGCATGCCGCGGCATCCCCCGGCCTGCGCCGAAGTGCTCCCTGGTGCGCCGGCCGGCCGGCGCCGGGCAGGTGGACGCTCGCGTTATCGCGGGGGATTTTACCTCGCCGGTGTGCGCTGCGCGGCGTAAATCCTCCTCGGTGATCTGCGCTGCGCTCCGCCGGTTTGCGCAAGCCTTTACTGTCCATCGGTGGACCTTATGCTTTTTGTAATAAGGTTTACGAACTGTCAGAACAGTGTAGGCACTGGTACAAACGGGAATTTTCTGAAGATTTGCAGGTATAGGAGTTCTTTTTCTGTGACAAAGGATCAAAATTTGGTTAGATAAATAATTCACACGTATTGGTCCAAACGAGGACTGTCTCCGTATTCGAACTTCAAGATATTCACAAGAGACGACACGTACTAGATCCATTCTAGATACGTTATAGTTTAGATATCAACTAGTTCTCTTTTGCAGCGCAATTCGGGCAACCAATGTCACTTTTACGTTAGATAGAGTAAGATATCTATTAGATGTGGATTGGATCTCTAAGTCATATCCTGTGGAAATCGTTCAACAATATCTCCAGAATCGCGCAAATGTCAAATTTGACAGGTTAGATCTTAAACATATCGTTATCGTATCTTGGTGATGTCTAAAAGATGTCTATTTTAAAATCCGAATCGGGCCCTAAGAGTCGTGTTTGTTACAATATATCAAAACTTTAACAGATTTGGCAAATCAGAATACCGCCCCAGAACTCGGTGGGCATGTAAAATTTATGTACCGGGTTCGTTTGTGGATTTAAATAAAGGCTTCAGGGTTTTTTTGTGGAATTTGAATTTATTTACATCGGGATGTAAGATTTATGCCTACAAGTATGACTTTTAGGGACAGTGAGGGTGTAAATTTAAAATATATTTATGGTGAGAAGTGAAAATAAATATAAATCGCTCCTGATAGGGTGGAAATCTCCACTCTTCCAATTTTCGCCCGTAGCGAGCGTATCGTGGACGTATTTTTTTATGATGTAAACAATTACCGTCATATATGAACACCTGTAATACCAGACGGGTTGCAAGTGCGTTGTCGGCCTTTCGGTCCATAAATACCGCAGGCGACAGTTTATTCCACAGTTTAGCTGTACGAGGCAGTATGTTTCTTGATATTCTAGAGAAACGCGCAGTCTGAAATCAGTCAGTTTATTCAGTGAGTTCTGGAGAATTTTTCTTTATTTCTGAATATCAGAGTACTAAAATTTTTACCATAATATTTAGCACAGATATTAGTTGCTAGTCAACCGCCATCTGACCTTCCAACCCAAAGGGGTCGTCCTAATACAACGCGTCAAAACTCTAAGCGATCATCGCAAGTTTGCGCGAATTTTACTCGTGCGTTTAGCGCGAATGTCAATTAGGACACCCTATTCGAGTTCAATATGTTTGATCGCGCGTTCGCACAAGTAAAATTCGGGCGAACTTGCGATAGTCGCGTGGTCGCGTTATATTAGGACGACCCTAAAATACGGAACTAAAAACAGCGACGTTTTTGTTTGAAGAAACGTGTATTTTGACACTCGTTTGACACTGACATATCCAATCCATATCGTTTCAATATCTAGCGGCTGGGTGGAGTCTCCTGCCTGTCACTGTGGTGCCGAGGAACAGAGTATCCGACATATTTTCCAAGAGTGCCCATCTACTCGGTATACTGGAGGCCCCCCGGAAGACCTGATAAAACTGAACGACGAAGCTATCAAGTGGATTAATTCTCTGGAGTTAGATTTATGATTTCTCTGTATCTGTAAATATAATATGATCCCATACGATTAAATAAATAAATCTAGTATTTGACGTATCTCATTGTTCGAATACGGCTGTTAGTCGCGCGGTTATCACCGCTTAATTTATTTATACTCCTTTGTTTCTTCATATATCTATATATAAAACAGTCCGTCCTTCAGTCCTTTAAACGTAACTGATGGCTGCCATTTGTCTCCCAGTTAGATTGATGTCAGTTTGTGTTTCATTCTGGCCCCAATACAAACCGCTTTGACAGACGGAGTTTTCCGCATTCGGGTATTTTATAAAGTATACGTATAATTGAAGTCTTATCTTTAATTAACTGATATAATATTCAAAGCGAGTAACGAGTCACGATTAAATATAATTACAAAAGCGGCTGCCATTTAACCTTCCAGCCCAGAAGGAAAACTAGGCGTTATTGGGATTAGTCCGGTTCACGATGTTTTCCTTCACCGAAAAGCGGACTGGTAAATATCAAATGATATATCGTAAATAAGTTCCGAAAAACTCGTTGGTGAGCCGCGGTTTGAATTGAACCTCCGGATTGAAAGTCACACGCTCTTACCGCTACGCTACCAGCGCGCAGCGCTCAATTAATTTATAATCATTATATAGAAATTAAACTCATACTCGTAAATGGCAGACAACCTCAAAGGACAGACTTTATATCGCAATTTAACAATTTAATCCCTAAACAGCCGAGTACAACTTCCAACAGTTTCACTAGGACCAGTTAATGCGACAAAGTGCCAACTCGGCACGAAGCAGTACCCATTTAATACTTTGTGTGATTAAGTAATTCAAATTCAGCGACTGGCAACCTACGTACGAGGAAACTAGTGTGCTAGTTTAGTACCACAGAGTTCTATTTCGTTCGAGGGGCCTTAAGATTTACAACCTTGTTAAGTTAATTGCTCGACATGTGTGGATAGGTGAGACGGAGTTCTGTTTGAGTTGGTGCTGCTTTTGGAACTTGCTGTTTCGGCAGATTAAGTGAGTGCTTAGTGCTCTTTTTGTTTATCTCTCGCGTGAGTTAATTTTAAACCTCCAATGCCAAAAAAGAAGGGTGTTATACGTTTGACGCCAATGTCTGTCTGTCTGTCTGTGGCATCGTAGCTCTACAACGAATGGACCGATTTCGATGGGGTTTATTTTATGTAAAAGCGAGTTTCCTTGCGGTCATTCTTAGCTATAGAGTCAAGGGTTTTTTAATTTAATAGTTATTATAATTATACAGTCATGTAAAATATTTGTAGACATTTTTTGTAGGTTTATCATATTAATTTAATTAGAAATGTAGCATTTAGGTATTAAAAATATGGTAAAATAATATTTACTAAATTATTTTTATAATTAAACTCAACCAAACAGCAACACAGCTCCTAACTGTACATCGGTGGACCTTATTAAAAAAGGCATAAGGTCCACCGATGTACAGTTAACAGTGTGGGTGATGGTACCAGACATAGATAAACCCATGTTACTTAAATGTTCATATAATATAAGACGAAGACGAAGGTAATTGAATAAATTTCGCGTTAGACCCGTCTATAAATGTGAGTTACTATGTGCAGGCGTGGCTCACTCCGCGATTTCGTCGCTTTGCTACAGGTAGCTAAAAGTACATCCGTTCGGCCCCAATTTTGGGGTTTGCCATAAGCCGCGCGTCGCCACCTAGCGGCCATATCTGTGCTGATCGTAACGACGCGTTTTGTTAGAGAGTGAGTCTTCTGTACCTAGTACTATTATTTATTCTGTGCTGTGTTCAAAACGCGAAAGTTTTAAATATTAAATGTTCATGCCACGTATCTCGTTATTTCAGGTTGCGGTTTTAAAATGAGGGCGTAAAATCTATTGTATGGGAGCGGCTGTTTTATTGTAATTTTCAGTAAATTTCCTTTTCAATTTTTAATTAGTTTTACGGAGTAGGTACAGGGGCGTTAATGAGTTAATACTCGCATTGTTTCTCCCTAGCATTAGTAATTATAGCCCGCCCTGCCGTAAATATAGTCCATCAGCCTTCCGCGAACGCTATAATGTGGTTTCGTTGTATACTGACTATATTTACCTGGTATTTTTACTTAGTATGTGGAACAGGTTATTAATATCCAAATTAATTTCTTCCCTAAAGGGGCCCACTGATTACCAGTTCGCCGGACGATATCAGCCTGTCAGTTAAACGCAAAATTTGACAGCTCCGAACAACTGACAGGCTGATATCGTCCGGTGAACTGGTAATATGTGGGCCCCTTAAATAAAGTCAATGAAGCTCGAGCGATTCACGTATAGTTTCATTATACCGGGTGTGACCTGTAATACGAGCAAAAAATTTAACTGTAGGCTGTACTCCTCATACTGACCAACATTTGTTCAGCAACTTTTAAAAATAACTTGTGGTTTGATTTTTAATACACTTTAAAGTTTATTCTAAGACGCAATGTATTGCGAATTTTGTTATGTTTAAGGCATGACAAGCAACGTCAATCACTAATCATATGGCATGGCGATGGCGTCCATTGAATATAATATTTATTTTGTATGAAAAATATGATGTCTAAATACTTCACAATTTTTAAAAGTTGTTGAACAAAAGTGTCACCGTTTGAGGAGTACAATCCATGTTTTAATTATTTGCTCGTGTTACAGGCCACACCCGGTATATCAGCTCTTAATACTACGAGGGTTGGTCCGAAAGTTGTTAGCTGCTCCGGCTCTACTCAAGCGATTCGAATATTATTTATACCATTGTCAGGGATTTACGTACTCAATAAAATATGTTTGTATGAAATGTATGACAGTAATCTATGGGACTACAGGCAGAGCTCGTTCGTTGATCGTGCGTGGTGTAAACGCTTTTAACACATTCAGTGCCAGCGCGAGCTACGCGCTACGAGCGTAGCCGATAACACGGGAAAAACCGTATGTAGCGGAAAGCGCTTACGAACAGAGAACCTGCCTAGCGAGTCGCTGGCAGTATGTCTTTGGATGTTTATCCAACGTTAACCTTTTACCAGGCTGACAGTTCAAAAATGACAATCGAATGTCAGTCTTACTCATCGAAAATAGAACACATGTTTGGAGTGCTGTATGTGGGAAATATATATCCCTTAGCCTGGGAAAGGGTTAAATGAGTCAAACGTGGACAAAATCGCGGAAAAACGCCAGTATTTCATATTTAATTAGTCTAATAAAGTATTGCAGATAAATATACCCACATGTTTACTAACAAGTATGTTTCCCTGTTCCATCGCAAATCCCCAAGTATACCTCTAACCCCCCCTTAATTTTAATGATGATAAGGCATCGTATTCAGAGTATAAAGGGGGCATTGATGTTTCTCGCCTCGTTTACGTGAGGGTATTATCTTTGTTAATTAATAAATGCAAAGCGGCTCACTGTGTATGTTTATTTATATCGGCGGATGATTTAGTACTTGAGCTTAGTTACTTGCTATTGAACGATATATGTGGCTTTCCCTTAGAGAGGGGTCCGTTTGAACATGAAGCATAAGGACCTTTCTCTGTTGGAAAGCCACATATTTACATCTAAATACTGATGTCAGATATTTATAGTTAAGAGAGGTTAGAGGGAGACAGTAGAACGTCAACTCGCTAGGATTTTGAACAGCCCAAATCTTATATTAACGCTATTAAATAGTTACTTTGTACCAAAATAAGTAACCTGAGTAATCACGCAGTCTGTGGCATAAAATTAACCTTCCCTCTCTTTGCTTAACCCGACACAATTAAACTTAACCTACTATCACAAAATCGACTGCAAACCCTTTTGAAAAAACATTGCCATCCCTCATTAACACATAAAACAACCAATGGCAACCCTAACATTAGTGGGCCCTAAATAATCAGGATTCACAACCCTAGCGGCAAACATTCGGCACTTTAAATCCAAAACACACCAACTCCCCAACAAAATTGAAACAAATTCCAATCTTAACCAGTTACAATAAAGTCGAAAATGAAATCGGCGCAAATCACAATTTGATACTCTTTTGTTTTTCCGACTCGATTTGTCTAGAACGCGCCTTAGGGCTGTCACAGTGCGAAATTACATCCATTTGTATGCAGATGTCAGGATGGAGGAATTAAGTCACTCGCCTTTGACTCGATGCAAATAAGTCTTGGAAATTAACCCATCGATATGAGCCAACCCTAGCGCTGTGCCGTCAAAAATAATAATGCCACTGGTGAATATATTAGTACAGATTTAGCGCCTGGGGGCGGTTTGATTAGTTTACTTCTACTTTGATTATGTATGTGCTCACATGCAGTTTAAATCCAGCTTGTTTGGAGGTAAAATCTAGGCCTTTACAGGCCTATTCGGATTTCGAGATAATCACAAGATCTTGAGACGATTTAGAGATCAACTAGATCTACATTAGATATCGACTAGATGTGACTTGGATATCTAAGTCATAACTTGTCGAAATCGTTCAAGAGGACCTCCAGAATCGCGGAAACGTCAAATTTGACATATCTATCTTACAAATATCTTTAAATTATCCGTATCGTAAATTGTTGAAGTCTAGTAGAAATCTCATTCATTTTCCGAATCGAGCCGTTAGATGAAGTTTCTTGAAAGTGTTATATAACATTCGAAAAATCGCGGAACACTTCTAGATGAGACTAGCCCAGGACCGGGATAAGTGGCGTACACAAGGAGAGCTCAGCAGTGGGCAACTGGAGGCTAAAATGATGTTATATGAATAGTCATTCAATATTTATAAATAAATATCTTTTTTGTTGATGGAAAACATTGCAAGAAAATCACCAAGTAATTAATTCCAATGGTAGGTAAGTGAATTTTCCTTATTAATTTAAAGTACTACTTATTTGGTTAACCAAGCCGGTGTTATGAACCAACCAATCACAAAGCAACGTTTAAAACAAACGGTTCGAAATTGTATCATCATCATCATCATCTCAGCCATAAGACGTCCACTGCTGAACATAGGCCTCCCCCTTAAATTGCCTCGAAATTGTATACACAGCAAGTTTTTAACCGATGCCAGGTGATAACCACACTTCAATATCAATCGGGACATTTCAATCACATGTGATGGATGAGTTGAATGCGGCAGTTTATTCATATATAAAGATATACAGCGCTGTGATGGGCCCGTCAGTGTAAAGTCGCCAACAATTATATCGAAGCGGCCGATGTGCTAAAACATATCTGAACACGCACTCTAACGCCTTTACAATAGAAGCGTGTTCAGATATTTGTGATCACCTTGGCCGCTTCGATACATCTGATGGCGACTGTACCAACATTCATACTGTTAACGCAAAAATGTAGTTTTTATTTTGACTTTTTTACACTTTATAACCAAGGAAAATGCCATAAAAAATTCACACAAAAACAAGATTATAATTGCAAGGACAAACTCTAACCAAAACCTTAACATGTTAAAGTTGTCTCGATAGATATAAAATGCTTTTCAACATTGTATATTCCAAACGGCTTTCATTAGTGAGGCTCTCACACACTAAGACTGAGTTGTGTAATCCAGCCATCCAGAATGCTCGTCACAGACTATATAGCAAACTACACTGCAAAGTTTAGTTAAAATTGCATTTTGTAGAATATGTGGTATAAAAAACACAGGGATTCTGAAAGGGTAACGGATGGTCACCCCTGAAGTTTTAAAAGTCTACGTGACCGTTTAACATAGGCGGACTAAGTTTAAAAAAATAGAAAAATGCATTGCAATATTATTCTAGAAAAACTGGTAAAACTACGCTCATGGACAAATTTAGAGGAACGCAAATAAAAAAGTTTTTGTTGCGGTTTCAAATTACTTTAGGTGCTGTAAATCCAGTAACTGAACCTATTTTTTTGCATGCCCCGTAATTTGACCATGAGTATATTTATGTAATAAACTAATTTAAAAATAGAAACAGTTTACCGTCACTCTCACTCTTCTTCTATTTACTTATTTGTAAAATAATTTCTAATCGTAGTCAACCCTAGCGTACTTCGCCCGCGCGTTGAAGGTCGCTCCATTGTATTATTGGGTAGGTATTTAAACCAGTAGATATTAGATTTTTCAATGTGAGATACGTATCTGTTCGTAAGAACTGTTATATCTGTGGTAGACTGTGATCTGCGGCTCAAGTACAGACAACATAACGTTTGGCTGCCTGTGAATAGGATGTGGAATTCTAAAAGCACGTTATATTCTTGCTTGTGTAAAGATAAAGTATAACCGTATATGTATAGGTATTTGTTGGGTAGTTCTGAAATCCGCGTGATGACAAGCGTGCGGTCACCGTAGCCTATGGACGTCGCAAATCCAGGGATGTTACATGCGCATTCCAAGGGGGGCCCTTTTTACATTTTGGTATGTAGCACTGATTAGTGCATTACATTCAACTCAGGCATGTCAACATTAAGTTTATGTTTCGAAACGCTAAATTTTATAGTAGCATACGAAAGATTAATAGTAGTTTATGTGACTGCTACATAATGAAAGGCATTAAAATACGAGTGTGGGTTTATGAAACGAATGAAATGAGTTTCATAATAGTATCACACGAGTGTTTTAATGCCTCATTATGTACAGTTACATACACTGCTTTATCTACACACATATTATAAACTTTCTATGATATATTCACTAACCTCATATTACAACCGACATTGGGGCACTTTCCTCTCTGGCGGAACTCGCGGATATGAGATGGCGTCTCCGAAATATCTTTATCGCACATTTTACACGAAACTTTTGTTATAGTTACTTTAAAAACAACAAAACAAATTATTTTTTACTACAAACTAATTAAAAGATAAACTGTACGTCAAATGGCGGCAAATGAAAACTTTTTCACGCATGTCACGCATCCGTAGTTTTTTTTTTAATTCAGAGACAAACTAGAGTCGGGGTCGATTACCATATCATCCGATACCAACTTACAAGCGAGATTTGTCAATATTGTATGCAATTGACATTTGATTTCGAATAAAACGTCATCTCGACTGATATAGAATAGGGGTCAAATCAAATTGCTTTTTTTTTCAGAGATGTTCGAAATTTGAATTTCATTACCAAATCGATTTTGATATAGTAATGAAGCTATTACCACATTTTCACAGATAATAAATTTGCTGTAACAAAACAGTTTATCGTAATGTGGGCCATTATTTACGGATTTTGAAGGCATCATAGAGAGTTTATGATATGTGTGTAGATAAAAATACTTACATTACCATTAATTGTACAACAGCAGTTCACTTACCTGAAACAAAAACAAATTAAAATTAATATTGATGTTGGAAAGTAACATAACATAGAAGGCAAAGTAACATATAACAAAATTCTCAAAAAAGTGGAAAAAAGCTTTAGTGTTCCTATTTAAATTGAGTTTCCAAAACGTCCCACTTGGCGCGCTGTTCAAAATCTCATACACAATGAGACTTAACGCAAACGCGTACGTCACGTAACGCTATCGAATTAAATCTACACTAGGGGTTCAGACTGAAAAGGTAAAAACTCCCGCAACTGCTATATTTTCCGTCGCAAGTTTCGAGACGACACGTACTAGATCCATTCTAGATACGTTATAGTTTAGATATCAACTAGTTATCTTTTGCAGCGCAATTCGGGCAACCAATGTCACTTTTACGTTAGATAGAGTAAGATATCTATTAGATGTGAATTGGATCTCTAAGTCATATCCTGTGGAAATGGTTCAAGAGTATCTCCAGAATCGCGCAAATGTCAAATTTGACAGGTTAGATCTTAAACATATCGTTATCGTATCTTGGTGATGTCTAAAAGATATCTAATAGATGTCTATTTCAAAATCCGAATCGGGCCCAATGTCAAATTTGACAGGTTAGATCTTAAACATATCGTTATCGTATCTTGGCGATGTCTAAAAGATGTCTAATAGATGTCTATTTCAAAATCCGAATCGGGCCCAGAATCGGCCCGATTCGGGAAATGAATTAGAGATGCACTATTAGATATGAAATAGTAAAGATATGTGACGCTCCACGACAAAAGGTACCTTATGGCGACTGGCGCTTACGCTATTATTAACGCCGCTCCAATAGTCAGTCGGGGCAATGGTACCTAACTTTTGCCGTGGAACGACATATATCTTTACTATTTCATATCTAGTGAATCTCTAATTCATTTCCCGAATCGCCCCAAATGGCAATTTATTTGGACATATAAGTTATTCCTAAAGCATTTTTGAAAAGCAGTTTCAAAAAAGATCTTCCTCTTTTTTCCCCAGTAAGTATATTTTTAATATTACACTTCCTTATATAACACCACGTTCTCGAGTCTCGCAACTACAGGAAAACTTATAAAAAATCTTTCCACTAAGCGTTTTAATTAAAGCTCGGATACATTTGTGTCGTTTTCATTATTTTTTACACGCGGTCGTTGCCCGTTATGTCGTAATTGAGTTTTTCAAAGGCCGAGCGTGCCTTTTGCTGTGCATAATTCCGTGACTTATGAAAAAACTTTTTTTTATGTCAAATGGCTAATGTGGTTATGTTTTGATGGCTCGAACCGTACGGTGGACGAATATCACTGAATACATTTATTTGAAAACTGACTTGCATTCATTCAAAATAGTCCCGCAGAGCAATGTTTAAATTTACTAAAAAAAAACAACGGGTTGCACTCCGGGAGTGCCGGCAGAAGTGAAAACAATGACATTGTAATAGTATTTCGATCAGGTCACGTGACCTGTCGCGAGTTTAAAATTTTTTCCCCATCACAAAAAGTGCACAGCGCCGCTAAAGAAGTTTTCACTTCAAAGTAGTGATCAATATCTAATTATTTTTTCATTGTACATAAATAGAACGATAGAGAGGCGTAATAGAGAGGATCTGAGCCTGTTTAAGGACTTCCAAATTGGCCAAGGTTCTGTATGGCCAGTTCTGAAATTTTGTTTCAAATACTTCCACAAACCTACAGATCAAGTACCTACAGATAAGCGTAGACGTGCGCAGCACCCCTGTCATACCGGGTGACGCGCACGTCACGCAGCGCACGCCACGCAGTGTGCTGTACACGTCACGCAGGCGCACGCTGCAGCTCAGTCATGCGTGTAGTAAAATAAAATACTCCTGCGACAGTACCTACATCATGTTATTATACTCCCGTTGCAAATGGAAGCAGCTCACCTAATGCCGCCATTGCAATAGAGGAAAAAATGTCTCATAATTGAGATAATTGTTTTCCAATAGTATCGTTAGTACCTAAAGTGACCCAATGATTAACAGTCCGCCGGACGGTATCGGCCTGTGAGTTAGAACAAAATTTTGACAGTTCCGAACAACTGACAGGCCTATACCGTCCGGCGGTCTGTTAATCAGTGGGCCCCTTTACATCGATTTGTTCCCACAGCAAAATAATTTTTTTATAAGACTAATTTTTTTGTAATCTTTGTGCTTTATGTTGTAAATGTCATTCGTATTGACGAACGATTTTAATTAGTTTGTCGCAGCCGGTTTGTCTCGTCGAAGCTGCGTTGCGTGCAAGTCACGCGTACGCGCACGTCACGCACACGTCACGCAAGCGGTGTGTCCTCTCTTATGAGTTTTAGTATTCTACAACGCAGCGGGACGCGTACGTGCACGTGCACGTCTACGCACACGCATCCGGTGTGGCTTGGCCTTAAAACCAAGATCCGCGTTGTTTACGATGCTAGATAGAGTTGTTGTTGTTGTCTGTCCTAGGGCACCCCGGAGGTGCATAGGGCCTCCACAAGATCCTTCCACGCCTTCCTGTCTGGAGCAACCGTCTTGGCCTCGTTCTATAGATAGAGTTAGGACCAAGCTAAGCGATTTTGATAACCCAGACTGTGGAAATGTTAATTTAAACGTCAAACTTCTGTGAAATGATGACGTTTGAATAACACTTACACAGTCTGAGCTATCAAAACCGCTGTCAAATTAGCTTGTCCTAACTCTACAAAACAATTTTCAGTTCAGGTTTTTTAATGTGTAAAAACTAGCATCGTTATGGAAAAAAGTTCTCTTCAATTACAAAGCTTCAACTTTTCAACCTCTCCCCAGTTTCATAAAAAAAACTACATATTACGGGAACGGCAAACTATCACAAAGGGCGCGGAGGGCGCGCTACACTTCCAAATGCATTCATTACGGCGCATTGTTCACGCATGACGTCAGAACTGACGTGCACAAAAATACGCGTAGGGCTGCGATTTTTGTTAACATAAAACACTCTTTTCGCCAACATGCGTGCTTAAAGTGTATTATTTTTATGGTGGCAAACAAGTATACGGACCACCGGATGGTAAGCGGTCACCGTAGCCTATTTCTGCGACTCTAGGTGTGTCACTCCTTTTTTGAAGAACCCCATACTATTGCCCCTCAAGAAAAACACGCCAGGGAGCTTATTCCACAGCCGGAGTGTCCGCGAGAGGAAATTCCTCTTAAACCGCACAGTGCGCGACCTTTTAGGTTCTAGGGTCAATCGCTAAACGTTCAGTCGGAACTCGGAACAGTCACTACAAAACAATTAAATTTTGCATTGAGTCGAGATTTCCAATTCGCGACTCTAGGACGGATCGAATTTAAGCTATTTATTTATGAGCCAATAGTTGCCTGAAATAAAGAAAAACTCATTTTATTTCATAAGTATCATTATTTATCTCGATCCGTTGAACCTACTTCAGCTTATGTTTCCCAGTCTCAGTCGACAGGAACTTCAATATTACTAAGGCTAAATATATATATATTTGTCACGCTACATTTCCAACAATACTCTCCACACCCCTATTCCAAAAAATACACGGCCCCCGCTTTTATTTGGTAAATTGAAAGAGTAAAAAACTCGTGCTCCTGGCCGGAATACCGCACGGAATTGCGTCCGCGATAGTGTTCTATTGGATTATGCTAAAATGTTGCGTTAAGAGCTATTGTGTGACTACAATCCAGTGGTACGTGCAATTTGACAGGTCTTTTGCACTTTATGAACAGTGGCAACATTTAGTTTACAGATACAAGGTTTTAGGATTACTATTTTGGTATGGATTACGAGCAGGAAAACTCGAACGTACACTGACATTAGAATGACTTCTAAACTCCTCGTACCTCCGTACATGTATTGTTATGTCGTGCTCGTACTTGTACTGTACATGTATTGGCGCGAGCAAGACATAATAGAGTAGACTATTATAAATGTGAAAATAAGCAGTCTGCCTGGCTGTCTTCACTCTTAAACCGCTGAACCGATACCGTGTAGTTCACTGAATTATTGTACGAAAAATATGAAAAAATAGTCGGATGTTTATAACTAAGTTTCTAGGCTTTAATATTCTTAGGCTAAACTTTATTCAAAACCCAAGCCCAGTCCCAACAAACGCTGCAGCATGCATTTCACTGCGCTAAAAACGTGGACAAAAGCTAACACCTCGGCCTTTTCTAAAAGGGATTCCGAAAACCCAAAAGCGAAAACGCCTTAAAAACCTTCACAGCACAACGGCGATCATAAACATGTAGACATTAGTGCATCTTATTACAATGGAATAAGGCGTCAGAATGTATATATGTTTATGACAGTGTCTGTGCAGAGTCTTGCGCTATTTCTGGTTCTAGGTTAGACCGCGCTATACCTATACAACACTCTCGTTCCGATTGCTTACCAAACCCAGGCAGGAGTTTTACTTCAGTCAAACCAGTAGAAATTTGATCTCAGATTACACATAGTTTCAATGGATCTCGAGGTCACAGTTTAACAAGTTCTATTTGAACAAAATCTCGTCTGCGCTTAGGAAAAAACGAGAATAACCGGCCTAGAAGTAAAACGTCACGTCAAACCTCGGTACTTTTAGGAATTACGTCCTTTTGGATGCGAGGGAGGGACTCGAAAAGCGCTTGGACTCGTTATGCGTTCGCTTTTTCAGAGTTGCTTTATTCGAAATACAAAAAGACGACGAGGCGGTTTATACGGAAACCTTTTAGATTGCGTTGGTGATCCTATACGTGTTTTAGTGCTTGAATTTAATAGTAGACAGGCAAACGTACGTAGCATACCTACATAATATAGAGTCTGTGCGGAAATAGAAGTGTAAATGTATTGGGCCCCATACATTCCACGACTCTTCTCTTCCCGAACAAACTCTACACAGATTATACACCACAATATTTAAGCCTACAATACGTTGACAATTTTTTTACTCTGGTATATTGTTAATATTTGTAACAAACATTGGTTTGCGTTTGTGTATCAAAGCTATAGAAAACTATTTTGAAGTTAAATCATTGTAATTTACTTTAATAATAAAGACATGTATTTGTAAGCCGTCTCTACACGGTGTAACATGAGGAAACCGAATAATTTGAACAGCGTATTCCTGATCATATTTAGAGACAAAAATGTCCTATAAACTTTTTTGAAAATCGCCTAGTTTCAGAGTTAATTACCAATTTAAAAAAAAAAACAAGTTTTTATTGTTACATAGTGCAAAACGCCTTTTTGGTGGAGATGTTGCTACTACCTATGGGACGTAGTCTAAATATAAAGGGGCCCACTGATTAACAGTCCGCCGGAAGGTATCGGCCTGGCCAAAATTTTGACAGTTCCGAACAACTGACAGGCCGATACCGTCCGGCGGACTGTTAATCCGTGGGCCCCTTAAGGATATTTCAATAAGGATTGATAGATGTCAAAAAGTGACAAGTAACACTTTGCAAAACCTAGGTCTTACGAAAAAAAATTAAGTGAAAAGTTTACCAATAACATTTAATTTTTATGTACAAATACGTTAAAAAAATTGAAAAACCAAAACATTTTTTTTTGTTAAATTGACCTAAACTTATATTACATTTCTTCCTTCTTTTGACCTCAGAAATGCGTGGTTAAAAACTCTCGCATTCCTCGTGAGCACCTTGTATAACGCTTTATGAATGTATAGTGTAGGTACAGTCACCAGCAATAATATGTTACACAGCGAAGGCCGCAAAAATATCTGACACGATCTTATTTGTAGCGCAATAAGAGCGCGTCACATATTTTTGCGGCCTTCGCTGTGTAACATATTATTGCTGGTGACTGTACTTACTATTGTAATTGACATACGATAAGTAAATAAAGACAGTTTAGTGAAAGTATTTGCCTTAAATAAAAGTTTGAAAATACCTACCCAAAGGACTATTTAGAAACTACTTCCCACTTAAACAGAGCGTCTCTAGGACGCATTATTTTTGCAAACGCTAACAAATTCCTCTTCTAACGAACCCTCCCAGCTCAATGCATTTTTAAGTTTCAAATAACATTTGCTCTTTCGCAGTACCATTCGCGTTCTCAGGGGATGCAGTGGATGCAACTTTTTAGGTCCCACGGGACTTTTGATTATTGGTATTTGTCCAACTGTCTGCGATTTAACGAATAGGGGTAGAGTGTACATAAAGTACCTATCTTATAAATATGGGGAACATCTTATTGACCGAGCGTTAGCGAAAGTCTTTGTTTCAGTTTTGACAAAAATGCTGTCGTATGTCTGGATGTTCTCCTCTACAGGTCGCAATTCTCAACCGATTCTCGTAAAAAATTGTGTGAACCGACCGTGCAATTGCCACAAACAATATTATACGCCTCTATAATATTGTCAAGGCGTTAGCGTGTTTAGATATTTCTGAGCACCTCGGCCGCTCTAATATATTTGACAGCAACTGCAGTTTAACCGATACAAAACATTGCTAACTATCGATAGGTACCTACAATGCAAATCATTTTGTTGAATAATTTGGTTATTTTTAGATCGCCCTTCACAAGAACGACTGAAATAAAATGATTTAATAATTAATGCCCTTATCAAACCGGATGTTATGTTAAAAATAATCTACAATTTTTGAATATCTGTTACGATCTATTATTATGCATTTATGTTGCACCTACATCCTGTTTACTTAAGGCGAACGTGCCTAAAAATGTGTGATTTTGTAACCGTATTCAGAGTCTGGCCGGCGTCAATCGGAGGCCAAGTCCTTAACCCTTAAGCGCCACTTGCACCATTCCACTAACCCGGGGTTAACCGGTTAAACCTGGTGGTACCATGGTTACCAGTACAATTTGACACTGGGGTAACGGGTTAACCGCTTAACCCCAGGTTAGTGGAATGGTGCAAGTGGCGCTAACTAGCACTAAGTAGCTCCAATCTATGTTTTCTTATATAAAATCATCTACTCGCATAACAACATATTTAACATCTTTTTCACGACATTGAATATTTACTATCATGGTATTAATGATGAAAAAACAATTCATTTCATACAGATAACACAATATTGCAGTTTTTAGCGCAAATGGGTACTAGCAAACATAAAGATTCCAAGAGAAAACTACCCTTACATGGCCTTTCGAGAGCAGCTGATTGGACGTCAGCATCGAGACCTTTCCCGGGAAGCAACGCGTGGGGGAACTACGGATCTAACCCTTATTCCAGGAACTTGGAAAATAGCGAAAACGTTTGAAATAAATAAATATTTCGACGTCTGTCATGTTCTGTTTCAATATTTTTTATCTGGGCGCCTATTAACTCACATTTATAGACGGGTCTATCGCTAATTTATTTTATTACCTTTATTTACCGACGTTTCGGCACAGGTTTCACTGGTCGTGGTCGCGGCTAACTGATGTCCCAGCAAAATGTCAAAACAGACCCGTCTATAAATGTGATTTAATATGTGGACGCCTATTATTGATGATACCTACTCTCATACTTCGGGCACACAGTGCGCAGAGGCGACGAAAGTTTGGAAAAACTGATTGTGGTCGGAAACACCGAAGGCAGAAGATCACGCGGTCGCTCACCATTAAGATGGACCGATCAAGTTAAAGACTCGTCATCCTCTGCTTTCTACACGGTCGACAAATACACGTTGGACAGATACCGGTGGAGGTAGATCATCCGCTCCAGATGCAACCCTGATACTGACAATGATCCTCAGATATCAGGGACCGACCAGAAAGAGAGATGATAAATTTTAAAAACTTCGTTAATTCACAACTAAATTACTTGTCTATATGATTTATTTATATATTATTAGGTTTATAGAGAATCGCTGTTTTTTTTTCTGACAGGAAATGTTTGGCTTGGTTAATTGCAATAAGTATACAATTTTTGTCCATTTAACCTCTAAATGCAGGTACCTAAATAGTTAAAATAATTTCACCTAGTGGAAAATAGTTTTGAATACGATTCGATCATTCATAAAAATGTCAATTCACACTTACATTTTGATTTCAAAATGATGTGATTTTATTATATAGAATAGAATAGAATATAATAGATTAGAATACAATACAATAGAATTGTCGTAAATAGCTATTAGGGTTCATGTATGTGTTAAATTAGTCTTTACGTTTAGGTTGCTATTTTTACTTTTGTATGTCATGTTTTACTTTGTGCTCGTATATTATGTTAAGGTGGTTCGATTTTCATACAAAATTCAATCGCATTGCATTAAGTCACTACACACTATTAGTACATAAATATTTCCGCATTTATCTACTTTCGAATATTCGTTTGCGCGAAATTAATAGGAAAACAATGTTTCATACAGAAATCATGCAATAATCATAGTTAAATTTTCATCAATTTTACGTATGTGTGTGTCACAAATGTCGTGTACAGATACATTTGCGACGTTGCCATACTATTTCCGACGTTGCCGGGCTGACCACGGCGCGAATTTGGAGTGCCGTCATGTTTAGTGCAATTTTGTTGACAGGTACTTAATAAACTGAAGCGAGAATAAGTACCCGAAATTCGTCATCTTAGCTAAGAACTATCATGGCGTGTTTTGCAAACAGTCGCTTTTTTGCTTTCAATCGGAAAGTTCCCGGTTCGATCCCCAGCATTGTATGCTGGGATATAACTTTTTGTAATTTTTTTACACCTAAATTTCGTATTGTTTTTTTTATATGTTTATTTAATTTTTCTTATTTTCAAAAAGCGAATGACTACGCGTATTCGTTTATTTTTTACAAAGATAATTAGAAATTGTACTCTACCTAATCTCTTTGATTTTTACAATCAGGACATCCTCACTGCAATAAAAAAGAAATGTATAATATTTCCTGTGGTTGAAAATAATGGATTTTTTGTCCATGAATGAAGAACACAATTACAGTTACTACCAGGTAAGTAAATTATAACTCGATTATAACATTATTAGAATCCATATTGTTGCATCATCTTTCTTCCTATTACATCAGAGATTTTTTCCTATCATGATTCATGATATTATATTTCTTTCAGGTACAGGGACTACTACGGATAACAAATATGAAAAAAATGTACTTGTACTTGAATTCAAAATAAAAAAAATACTTAAATAAATGTTTTCATTTTATTTTAGGTAAAACCGGCCAAGTGCGAGTCGGACTCGCAAACGAAGGGTTCTGTACCATTATCTATAAAAAAGGGTCACCCATCCAAGTACTGACCCCGCCCGACGTTGCTTAACTTCGGTCAAAAATCACGTTTGTTGTATGGGAGCCCCACTTAAATCTTTATTTTATTCTGTTTTTAGTATTTGTTGTTATAGCGGCAACAGAAATACATCATCTGTGAAAATTTCAACTGTCTAGCTATCACGGTTCGTGAGATACAGCCTGGTGACATACAGACGGACGGACGGACGGACAGCGGAGTCTTAGTAATAGGGTCCCGTTTTACCCTTTGGGTACGGAACCCTAAAAGCTGTGAAAATCAGGTATTGAATATTTTTTTTGAAAACGTTGATAAAGTAATTTATTGATAGAGCGGAAAGAGAAGAGTCTTGAAATGTAGGGGAGCCCATACATTCTACGACTCTTCTCTTTCCGCACATACCCTAATACCAACTAATACTGAATATCTGGGGGAGCGGTGGTGGCCTAGCGGAAAGCGCGTGCGACTTGCAATCCGGAGGTCGCGGGTTCTAACCCCAGCTCGTACCAATGATATTTGGTACGAAATATCATTTGATACCTATTTACCGAAACCTATTTATATACCGATACCTATTTTTCGGTGAAAGAAAACAATGTGAGGAAACTGGACTAATCCCAATAAGTTAACTCTCTGGGTTGGAAGGTCAGGGCAGTCGCTTTCGTAAAAACTAGTGCCCATGCCAATTCTGGGATTAGATGCCAAGCGGACCCCACGCGAGGAAGAAGAGATTGAATATCTGGGAGACCGACCAAAGCTTAGAAAACATATAAAAACTCAAAAATGCGCGTTTTCTCACAGATCAGACCTAGCTAAGAGATCCAACCCCTTATAGCAAATTTCATTGAAATCGTTAGAGCCGTTTCTGATATCATCCAAATATAGAAATAAAAATATATATATAATAATTGCTCGTTTAAAGGTAAGATAACACAAAAAGACTAAAATAAACAAAAAGAAATTACCTACTCGCACCAGTCTTGAACCCCAATCCTCTTGCACGTATTTCCACGAACATACCGTTACGCTATTGCAACATACTTACGTTGTGTGAAATTGTCTACTACAAGGATCACGGAAACACTGTTTGCATGTGTGAGTAATAGTAGGAAAAAGCGTGACAGCAACACTCCGTCGAATTAAAAAGGTGGTTTTTGCACAATGAAGTATTCAATGTTTATTTTAATAGTTCAATATTTATTTAAAGAGTGCGCGAAACATACTTTTAAGTATACAAATACCATGACCATTTCACAAAAAAATAAAACCTGAAATTTTGCAAAAGTGGTGCCATCTAGCGAGAGTTAAGTTTTGAGTAACCTAGGCGAACCACCTTAAATGAATTGCGTGGAATGTTTTATATCTAGTTATAAGTCTAGGATTCATGCTCCTTTCATACGTGCTTAATATTGTACCTATTTATAAGTCTAGGATTCGTGCTCCTTTCATACGTGCTTATAATCAACGAGATTGGCAGAAATAAATAAAACTGACTCTGCATGTAATATCCACTAGTTCAGAGATACATAAAACCCGGCCATTCCTATATAAACCCGAGCCGTACCAGCAGCACTGACGTCCTCAAATTGACGTCCACTGACCTCCCCACGCGGTGGGGAGCGACCCGCCATAGCCGTCGCAGCCGAAAGGCGGGCACGGCCTCCCATACCTCTCTATTAATAGAGAGGTATCGAATGATATCCAGTCCAGTAAACCCGAGCCGTTTGTAGCTTTTTCAGAGAACTCAGAGAGCTTAACTCTATCACTTGCCTGAACACTCTCCAATAATTAAAATCAGACATATGTGTTTTTATTTCACACAACACATATACCGGTAAATGGAGGTATAGCGGACTTCGAGACAGCACAGCGGCCAGCGCGTTCCAGCGGCGAGTTTCTACGCTTCTCCCAACGAACCCCCATCACGAAAAGCTACAGTCTACACTCCACAAGAATAGAATAGAATAAAATTTATTCGTAAGCTCAAACAAAACGAGACAATACATAATATAAAAGAAAACACACAATAAAGATCACACAGAAAAAGAAGAAAAAAAAAAACATCTCAGCATGTTGCTGGTGGCTTCCAGCGCTGATCTTCCGATGAGACCATCAGGTGAGAAGACTCACGGAAGGTAACAGACAAGAAGAAAAAGACATAAAAATAACATACAGTAAACAAATAGTTAAATAAGAAAAAAAGTTACACAGCAAGAAGATACAACATAACGACTATATTAAAATTAAGATTATTTATACATATAACCGCCCATGCGTCTCACTCTCTCCAATGGATGTACAAACAAGTACGAGCAATGTGCAGGCGCGAATGATAACAAAATGATATTATTTTGATATCGAAATATAACTTCGAATTGGCTTTATGGTTTTAACTTTCAATATCGGATAACCATAGCATCAATTTAAAAGATACAAAACGCTGACATCCGTTCGTGGAAACATGATATGTAGTTTTCAGTGTTCTTTAAAACATGTATGAGTTCAAATATTTAGTAATAACTACAGTAACAGTGACATTATACTGGAATCATATTTCGGTAAGTTATTAATTTAAAATACACCTGATTTAAGAGTAAAATTGGTTACTAGCCTATATTCATATTTTTAATTAATATTGTAAATATGGAACTACACAAATAGCACTAACAATTTTTAAATTGGGTCTTATACAGACCGTGCAATAATAAAAAGCAAATATTTTTGTACGAATTTTCTAGTACAGTCCTGAAATTTTAGCCTGTATGTTAATAAAATGTCCTGCTTTCGCATCCAGACCATCTGACGTTTATTCCAACATTAAGAGAATATGCCCTGGGAAGGGATTGACGAGAAACCTCGCCTGTTAAAGTATTTTCTCTATGAAGGTTTGTTATTCCACAAGGGCATAAGTACTTTTTTTATGTAGGATTTAATAAGCTTTCATGTTGCCCTAGTCAATATCTTCATAGAGTCCGTAGATTCAGAGTAAAATGCGATTTTCTAAAGGATGAAACACATTTTTCAACATGGCGGCGGTTCCTTGAGGTCCCCTAAAGTTCAGATGGTCTGGACAAGGGCCTTTTATTAACATCCATACCAAATTTCAGAACTGTTCTAGATATTTCCAGCTTTGTCCTACTTTGATTGTGATAGACGGCGCGATTCGGGAAATGAATTAGAGATTAACTAGATACGATATAGTAAAGATATGTGACGTCCTACGGGTAAAGGTACCTTATGGCGGTTGGCGCTTACACTATTATTAACGCCGCTCCAATATTATTGCGGCGCTATGCGACGTAAGCGCCAGCCGCCATATGGTACCTTTTGCTGTGGAACGTTACATATATTTACTATTTCATATCTAGTGAATCTCTAATTCATTTCCCGAATCGCGACGCCAGCCGCCATAAGGTACCTTTTGCCGTGGAACGTCACATATTTTTACTATATCGTATCTAGTTAATCTCTAATTCATTTCCCGAATCGAGCCGAGAGTCATTTATTGGAGTCTATCTATTTATTTATTAGAGTCTACAGGTGATTCCTGAGCGAGCAACGGTGAAATATCTCAATGAGAAATACATTTATCCCAACTCAACACTCAAGGTGAGGCGATACGGGAGGAAAAGCGGGTATTACATGAACATCGAGGGTACGACTAAGATGGAGTTTGGGAACAACGTGTCGGTAAATAAAAACTAATTTTAATAACAATTAAACAATAGTTAAGGGGCCCACTGATTAACAGTCCGCCAGACGGTATCGGCCTGTCAGTTGTTCGGAACTGTCAAAATTTTGTTCTGACAGGCCGATACCGTCCGGCGGACTGTTAATCAGTGGGCCCCTTTATTTGTTATACAATACAAGGGTGCAAAGTTGTATTTTACCTCTGAGTGTTTCAACACACGAGAAGTAAAATACATTTGCACCTGTGTGTAACACAAAACTTTTCACCTCTATAGCGAGGAAAGTTCAAGTTCCACAGGCGTTAGATCATCTTCATCACTGGAATCCCAGGCCTATTCGGATTTCGAGATAATCACAAGATCTTGAGACGTTTTAGAGATCAACTAGTTCTACATTAGATATCGACTAGATGTGACTTGGATATCTAAGTCATAACTTGTCGAAATCGTTCAAGAGGACCTCCAGAATCGCGGAAACGTCAAATTTGACATATCTATCTTACAAATATCTTTAAATTATCCGTATCGTAACTTGTTGAAGTCTAGTGACGGCTCGATTCGGAAAATGAATTAGATTTCATTTTCCGAATCGAGCCGTCACTCATTCTTTTACGATATTACAACAGAAAACTCTGGAATTTGTGTATTTTTACGTAAGTCGGAGTCGGTGAGAAAAGTTTTAAAGTAAATTTTTTATTGACAATGTTGACATTTCTAACGATGCGTTTTGAAATTGCATCGACTCAACTTGTACGTTCATAATTATGTTATGTGGGACTCTCACCTTTCAGCTCTTTTCAATCGAGAAGGAGCCTAATACCCACTAAACCCACACCGGCGTTTCCCACAATATGCCGTTTGGGGAAGCGTCCTGGGATCGCGAATATTCTAACAAGGGCAAAGTTAAGGCAGGGACACACTTATCCCACGTACGCAAGTTATGCAATGCATTATGACATCTGAACCCTGAAATTTGTATGCTTAGAAACATACTTGTCATGCGTTGCGTTGCGTATGACAAGTATGTTTCTAAGCGTACAAATTTCAGGGTTCAGATGTCATAATGCATTGCATACGTTGCGTACGTGGGATAAGTGTGTCCCGAGCTTTTCCCTAGGGCCTAGCAAGCGAATAAGTATAGACAAATTATTACAAAGAAGTATGTAAAAGCTAATTTCATATGTATTTGCAGTTGAATTTAATTTTCTTCGAGTTTCTTCACAACGAGTACAAACGCAGCTTCGTTGAAATGAAGTTCCAAAAGATCTGTGACTCCATTAACACGGATCCTTACGTTGGTAAGGCGTTTAAACTGATAGGAATACCATGTCCTTTACCAAAGGTAAGTAATAGTATATTACTGACTTACCACATACTAAAAATCTCCCGTCTCTCCATCAGGATAGTACTTGTTGAAAAAATAACTTTAAGATAAATTTCTACAATTATTACATTTGTTTACATGTTTTAAATACTTAATTTTTATTTTATTTTAATGAATATTTAATACCTTTAAAACTATATTTAATGTTACGTAATCGCTTTTTCGCGCTTTTTCCCGAATATGAGGCGGGGAAGGGTGATGTGTTCAGTGTTGATTCAACACTGTTGAATAATAAATAATGTAGATACGGTTCTGCAAGTATGGAATGTTGTATTGGAAATATCCTCCTCTTTTATAATATTAATTTTGGTTTCTTAAATATTAATACGACTTTTTGAGATATTGAAAAAATCTTTTTCCCCCTTTTTTCTTTATAACTTTTGATATTTTGTGTGTGCTAATACACGCTTCGATAACATTTTTCTAGGCATCATGACAAATCTAATATTATATCATTAAATATTATTATAAATAAATATTAATATTAATATATTATTATTACAGGGAGGATATATTATTATGTACCTTTTGACTAGGTATATTTTATCAAGCAGATACGTCTGGGAAAATAAAAAAATATTATATTAACTTTTGATTATTTTTCAGGGCACACATAGGCTGATGAACATAACAGTACCCATGCAGGACTTTCCCAACGTGTGGCCATTCGAAAGGTGCAAAGTTGAAGCGACCCTGGTGCAAAATCAGAACAAGGACCTCATGGCCGATGTTGATATATTTATCTTATTCAAACAAAAATCTAGAAATACCTAAGTAAAATTATAGGCCGTGTGCGTTAAATAGTCTGTGTTCTAAATTGAAAACTTGACTATCAGGCCAATTCGAACGTGCACGTGACATCAATCAAACTTATACGGCCCGATTCGAACTTTAAGATACGTCAACTAATAGTTCTATAAACGATATGGTTTAGATATGTCGGTGTCAAATGTGACGTTTCTTCAAACAAAAACTTCACTTTTTACACTGACACATCTAATCCATATCGTTTCTAGATATATTAATTGACGTATCTTAAAGTTCGAATGGGGCAAATAGTCTCGCTCGCACTAATAATTGTACGGGCAAGTCTGAGCGAAATGAACGCGCGAATGACAGCTAGGTACCTACTGAAGAGATTCCAATTTATCATTCAAATATTAGTTTGATGAAAATGATGAAGTTCGAATTGGCCTGACTGACAATTCTAGGGCTTCCAAATACCGGACCTCTTTCAATACCGGTATTAATACCGAAACTGTTTTTATCGATACCGGGATCCCGGTATTGACTATGAATCGCTTAAAATTTTTGAGTTTTATTTAAAAAAGGCTCACTGTAACACCGGGTATGTATGTCCTTAGCTTAGGATATTAAACAATAATCGCCATCTGCAATAATTATCATTTCACCCTTCAGGTTGGCAATCATTTTATCCGCCTTGTGGACTTCACCAGTTACATTTTTAGTTCAACCTAATAAACCAGCCAACTATATTAAAATTTGCCACCAAAAATTCGTTTGCCATACTACAATTCCTTGCTCATTTCTTTCTACTTTTTGATATAATTTTAAGAACGAATTATATTAATATCATATCCTGAACATCAGAATTCATCGCCAAATATTTATCTGACGCATATGCACTGATCTTGTTTCAATTAAATGATCTTCTTTAATTAAATGGGCTAGTAATCTTCTTGATCCAGCCGAATTTAATCATTTTAATAAATTTTAAACGTTATAATCGGCACATTTTCCTTGTTTTTATAAATAACGGGATCCCGGTATTGCATCAAAAATACCGGCATTGAAAAATGCATTAAATCGGGATCCCGGTATTTCCGCATCCCGGGATCCCGGTATTGGAAGCCCTAGACAATTCATACCTAATGCTACGTTGGCGGATGTTCTTTTCTCGACCTTTGATTCTAATTACCTATGTTATGTTAATTACATAATTCATAATTCACATTTGCTGCGAATGAGAATTGAAATGATTTGTAATTTCGTTTTAATCCTTAACATGGCAAGACATGAAATAATGTATCCCCACCTATCCCGGTAAACAAAATTATAAATTGTATGAATAAAGATTTTTATTTATCTTATACCTTTAAACAGAAATTCTTGTTTATATGTTTATTTCGGGAATATTTAGTATATTTCGGGGATCTCGGAAACGGCTCTATCGATTTCGAGATATTTGCTATATGGGGTCTTTCGGGGGAATTTTGCTTTTGGAAATATTTCATTAAATATAATAAAAGGGCCTTTTTGCCAGTAATCAGCCCCCTGTATATCAATACATAGCCTTTAGGTATCCAGTGCCCAGCCATCCCATTCTAATGGCTGATTAGTGGGTTCGAGTAGAGCGAGCTTTGTCCAGTGGTCAACCACAGGCTGACTATTTGGTATTTAATGTATTTCATTCGAATAAAGTCATAATAACGTTATTTTTTAAAGGGGCTTAATGTAATGACTTACACGTCATTTGAAAATAAAATATCTATCTTAAATCCTATGGTCACCCTCCCCCGACTGACTTCTGGGTTTACGACTTTTTTTAAATTACTGCTTCAAACCTAGTAGTCAGCCAAGGGAGGATGACTATTGGATTTTTGTACAAAAAAGTAGTACCCAATAGTCATCTGCCTTAAAAATGTTACTTCCATATGGAAGATATATTAATTTTTTACGTTTTTCAGATAGTTTAGGTATTCATTAAAGTGAAAAAGTCCACATTATTTTAACAACAAATCAAAATTCGGCTGCTAACGTCTTATCAAAATACCATGTGAGTCCCAACAAAATGGCGCATATCTCATAACCCTTCATGTCAGGAGACACCACTTCTTTGAATTAGTGTTGTGGATCATGGTAGAAAATTCTTTTGAAAATTAAGGCATTTTTCAATTAATAGTTTATCAATCTATAATACCTATTACCTATTTTTGACATGAAAATTAGAAAAACTTTATTATTTACAGCCAAAAATAGGCAAGAAAGGCTGACTACTGGTGCATGGCTGAGCACTGGCCCCAATTTCACATCGGTGACAGGTGCGACAATTGTAAAACATCACTGTTGCTGACGTCACAGGCATCCATGGCTACGGTTACCGCTTACCACCGGGCAGGCCGTATTCCTGTTTGCCACCATCATTGTATCATTAAAAAAACTTTATTATATCGGAAAAAACAGATATTTCTCTTGCTAAGTTTATGACAATTGTCACAAGAAACACGACAATTGTCACGTAATTCCGATTTCCTAAGAATTACCTACAATTCTTCTAAATCTTGACAACTGTCAGAAACTTCGCAAGAGAAATACCTTTTTTTTCCGATATAATAGAGTTTTTTTAAATAATACAATGATGGTGGCAAACAGGAATACGGCCCGCCCGATGGTAAGTGGTAATCGTAGCCCATGGATGCCTGTGACGTCAGCAACTGTGATGTTTTACAATTGTTGCACCTGTCACCGATGTGAAATTGGGGCCTGGTGCCTTAACCCTGGCCAGTCTAACTTTCAATAATAAGATGTATATCGGATAGCCATTAAGTACATCAATTTAAATGAGCAACAGGTACAACAGTTACAAAACGCTGACATCCGTTCGGGGAAACATGTTTGTAATTTCCAGTGTTCCTTAAAACATGTATGAGTTCAAATTTTTAGTAATGACTGCAGTGTTTGTGATACTATACTGGAATCATATTTCGGTAAGTTAGGTAAAATAAAATAATAATAATAATTCAACCTATACACCGTGTTTTTATTGAATTCCGTTAACTTCGGGGTATAGTTAAGTACGTTTATAAGAACTAAATGGCATAGTTAATTTTCAAAAAAAAAATATTTTTTTGTTTTCTTTTTTGTTTTTTTTTTGTTTAAAAAGTAATTAAATGTAGCATATAGCGTTGTTGTAACACGGGCATTACATTTAACTCAACCAAACAATTGAAATCTGTGACATATCAATGTCATTTCGTACATCAATCGACCGAGATTGTACTTAAGTTTAGTAGCAAATGTATGAACTCATTCTAAACACTAATCAATATGTAAGCCGGCCCTAAGGCAAGTGTACACGCTTGTAGAGGCCTTATAGGAAAAAAATAAATTATGGATTATCTCCGAAATGGACTTAATTAGAACATCGGTGTCTTTGAGAAAGTTACTTGATTTAAGCTCAGGAATGCACCCTTGAAATTAACGGAAATCAAAAAAAACACGGTGTATACGTCCCGCGGCATAGGCCTCGTCTCATGCGCGAGAGAGCTTAGGCTATTTAGTCCCCACTAGGGAATGCAATCTCGCACCAAGATTGGCGATTTGAGATCTCGCACGAAAAATCTGAATCGAGATAGGGTGTTTCGATATCTCGGCGGTCACACTTTCGAGATCGAGATTAATCTCGACGAGATCGAGATTTGACAAAGTAATTAAAAATGTGTTATTTTGAGCAAATATTTCTAAGAATTCCGTATAATCCTACTACTTATTTAGAGTACCGCATTTTTATTTTTAAGATAAAAGCAACAAATTAATCTACATCAATTCTAAATATGTAGCTGATTGCAGTAGTGTTGAGTCGCTCACTCGCGAGGCACCTCATTTGTACCACTCATTTTGTTAATTTGTCGCAGTACTTCATACCGCAAAAATGTCTTACTTCACTCCTCTATTCATTTTACTCATTTACTCGCGCGCATCACAAACACCTCTTGCCACACAAATCATTCACACACTTCAAATTTCAAAAACCTCTTATCCTTTCAAATTCACTCGCGAACCTCAAAAACTCATACACTCCTCACAACTTGCAAAAGAGTCCCTGGATGGCACGAGGTGCTCGCCTGCTCGCCGACATTCAAAACTCAAAATGTCTCAAATGAAGAAACGAGTAATGGCCCACACTGTCAACTGCCGAACTACAAACCTTATTGCAACGACAAAAGGTCCACCGAGAAATGCGTTGAGTTTGTACCACTCACTGCCTCTCTGTGACATGAACACCTCAAAAATCCTTTCAAAATGAAACAATGAATTAGAAATACCCAAAGAGGGAGTGAGACAGACACGCGCCGTACTTCAATATCGCCTCGCGTCACCACCGAAAATACGTTAAAAATTAAACACGAAAGACAACAAGCGTAAGCGCTGCAAGCTTTCATACATCTTAAGCCTTTTTGATCCTAACTTACTTGTCAAAATGGCGCGAGGAATCAGTCACCAAAAGGAAGTTCGACGTGTTGCTTCTCTGTTGCACTTGTAAATTCGTACGTAAGTGTGACAGGGAGGCAACATGACGAACATGGATCGCGGTACGCACTCTGTATACCAGACAGGCATTTACGAAGCTTGCTTAGAAACAGTAATCCTTTAGTGACTAAAATATTATTGAAATAAATTACTGTAGCGTACACAATATATGAACATTTCAATAAGTTTCAAGTTTATTAAATAAAAAGTAAGTATAATTTGCATAGGTAAAATAAACATGTAGATGTAAATTATAACGATTTTAATTTGCAATACTTTTTATTAACATTATTTGTAAACGTTTATGATTTTGACATATTTATATTTATTTTGTTCGTACGTCGTTGTAGCTAATTTTAGTTCTCTAATACCTAATACCTAGTGATAATTCTTATAATTATACCAAAATAACAAAATATGGACATCGTTTTCGCCATTAAATTTACCCGCGGATCTTCCTTGGTGCCTTTTGCATGAAAAAATGAAATGTAAATGTAGCCGGCGGCGGCCGGCGCGAATGATGCTTTGTTTAATATCATATTAATATATATATATATATATATTATATCATATATATTACTGTTAAATTATCTGAGGTGGTAAGTTTGTCACTTCTATATAATAATGACTTGTGAAAATATTGAATTTGTTCTAAGGAGAAACTAAGGAGTTTGTTAAAAATGTGGTAATTTTATGGTTAATAGGTACAAGACTTATGAAATATATCACTACATATTATGAAACAAAGTCCCCCGCCGCGTCTGTCTGTATGTGTGTTTGTTTGTATGTTCGCGATAAACTCAAAAACGACTGGACGGATTTTCATGCGGTTTTCACCTATCAATAGAGTGATTCTTCAGGAAGGTTTAGGTGTATGTATAATTTGCTAACCCGTGCGAAGCCAGAGCGGGTCGCTCTCGCTAGTGATTATTATACTTAAAATTATATCAAGTAGCAAGGAGGAGGACTAAACAATCTAACAATAAAAAAGAGCTAAATTAGAACAAGTTTCATAAAAGCAGCAAATTAAGTTACTATGTGGGATCTTTCTCCTATAAGTTATATTCTTAACCTCCAGAATTGCACTCCTTAATTATTATTATTTATTTATTTATAAAGGAAGTGATGAATACATAAATATGTATATACATTAAATATTTTTGTCACCATTGGCCCGTTGGATTAATAGAATAGTCGACGCTGAAAATATGCTAGTACCTCACCTCATTTGAAGTAAGACATTGTAACACCTCATTTTAGAAAATGAGGTACTCATACAAACTCATTTTAAATTGATGTCCTACCCATCACTAGATTGCAGTAATGCCTTTTAATGAAAGATACCACAGTACGTACACACACACACACACACACACACACAGTAGTAGTGGTAGGTAGGTGCCTAATATACCTGCTAACCATGTTTAGTTTAATTATAATCCTATCAAAACGTACAAGTAACTTTGATTTCTTATTAAAATATTAAATATAAATACACTTCTTGTCAAGGACAGCCTTAAGTTAATATATGTTATAGATCATTCTGAACTATCTTTATCTCTCTACTTTGCTTAAAAACTATTTTTATTAAAAAAAAAAACAAAAAAAAATGTAGGTCCAATTAGCATGTAATTATGAAAAAGTGGAAATAATTATATTTAATTATACAAAATTGTAAGCAGAGTAACATGCTCTGTTGATATTTTTGACAAGCACTCAGCAACTTACAAAAAAATGTAGACTAAGCGAGCAAAATTCATGAATAATTGTGACTGGGTACGTTAAGTTCGTCCGATTTTTCCGCACAGAGCACGGCACAGCGCTTTTATCGCCAGCTAAAGCCGGCACAATAGCACTGCCTGAACAACATGAATCTAAGGTCAAAAAGATTACTCAAAACAAAATAGGTAATTCACACGGATCAATCTATCAATCTCGTTCGAGATCTCGAAAATATTAATCGCGATCTCGACCGAGATTGCTAAAATCGAGATTTCCTGTCAACGAGATTGAATCTCGAAAATTCGTGCGAGATCTCGCGAGATCTCGAAATTGCGAGATCGAGATTGCATTCCCTAGTCCCCACGTTATCGCTAGCCCAATGCGAATTGGGGACTTCACATACACCTTTTGAATTTCTTCGCTGATGTATGCAGGCTTCCTCACGATGTTTTCCTTCAGCTAGTGGTAAATATCAAATGATATTCCGTAGAAGTTCCAAAAAACTAATTGGTACAAGCCAGGATTTGAACCTGCAACCTCCGTATTGAAAGTCGGACGTAATACCCACTCGGCCACCACCGCTCTTTAAGTTACTTATGTATGTACCTATTCATTTAAAATACACCTACATGATTTAGGAGTTTCAAAATATTTGTTACTAGCATATATTCATACTTTTAATTGATATTATAAATTTGGAAGTATACACATTAGCAATAAAACAATTGTTATTTAAATATAAAAACAGGTCATGCAAAAAAACGCAAATATTTATATACGAAATATCAATCATACAAACAAATCCAAGCATTTATTTTCAGGCTACTAAGGCCCATAGATACATTCCTTACAAACTAACATAAAATAATAAAAATCTTAAATACTAAAAAAAATCATTAAATAAAATATATTATTCAGAGTCTACAGGTGATACCTGAGCGAGGAATGGTGACGTATATCAATGAGAAATACATACATCCGAACGGAACACTCAAGGTGAGGCGATACGGGAGGAAAAGCGGGTATTACGTCAACCTAGAGGGAACCACCAAGATGGCTTTTGGGAACAACGTGTCGGTAGGTAACGACAACCAAATAAAATAAGATTTTTGTCAAAAACTTCATTTTTGATTCAGGCTTTTATCGCTGACTGTATTTTTCTTTTAACAGGCAACTATCATCAACGATGTTAACACTTATTACTTATGTGTTCCAGTTGCATTTAATTTTCTTCGAGTTTCTTCATAACGAGTATAAACGCAGCTTCGTAGAAATGAAGTTTGAAAAGATATGCGACTCCATAAACAAGGACCCTTACGTTGGCAAGGCGTTTAAAATGATCGGTATGCCTTGTCCTTTACCACCAGTAAGTAATAGTATATTACATAGTACAATAATCCATACTTTTTAATATTATCCTTTAGCCGCCCACACGTCAAAACATGCCAAGGAAATAGTTATTTGTTTTACAAGTAGGCAAAGTTATTGTTTAACCGCTCGGGCTAATATTGATACCAGAGCAAGCGAAAGATTCCAAAATTGAAGGGTAGCTCGTGGTTCAAAAAATGGAATCTTGAGCGTTGCGAGGGTTTCAAAGCACGAGGGTTAAACAAAATTTGCCCCCGAGTGAAACACAAAATTTTTCACCACACCAAACCGAAGCAAATATAAAATGTAAAATATCAAACAAAATCAAACCAAATGAATGTTATTCAATATTCATCGTCCAAAAGCATCATTTAAAAGTCAATTCTACTAGCAAACATAAGAAAAGAACTCAAAATTTGCATTTGATTACTTTGCCTCAGATGTGAATAAAATGCAACTTTGCTATCAGTTTTTGAAGTGCAAAGTAAGTCTTTCCAAGCTGGTGTGGTGAAAATGAAATCCCCATTTCTCAAAATAAAGATAATCTCAAATTGTCGAGCTCTCAGTGAACTATTAGTTACAACTTCTGTTAACTCAGTAATCATAAATATAATTACTTTTTTATTCTCACTTTTAAACCCCTAAATATAATCGAAATTGAACTTTCTTGAGACATATTTTAAAATGTTTAGACGACAACAACGGTTTCACTTACTTGAATTTTTAGTCGCTATTGGCGACATGTTTCGGGCCCTTCAGGGGTCCTTCCTCAGGCTCGGAAAATTCCTAAATTCAAGTGAGGGAAACCGTTGTCGTCTAAATACCTAAATATACACAAAGTTAATTATGTACCTACATCGTTCCTTTCAAACCGCGATAACTCAAATTGTTGTCAGAGTTACACTTGTTTTTTTCGTGTACCCTTCGAATGCAAATGTATATACAGGGTGAAATTTAATTCACTGGCCAAATTGAAACACCCGAAAGAACTCGAAAAAATATTAAACACGTGTTTTTTCTTTTAATACCGCTCAGTACATTTTTTTCGAAATAACTCATCATCAAGTTGTCCTAAAAACCTCGTACGTTATGGTGAACCGACAACTACCCACTACACCCGCTTCTCTCTTATCAGTTAAGGTCATTGACACCCCGCCCCTCCCGCTGTTTGCAATAGCGTCACCAATTATGAAATGAACCCTATTGCAGCGAGATAAGACGCTTACCTACATAAGTTGCTAATTTTTCCTTCATACTTTAACGGGCTTAGATCCGTCAAAATGCAAAGGCAACCCATTTTTAATCTAAAATATTATTTCTGACTAATGATTATTAACAAAACGTCCGTGGCTTAAAAACAATGAGTAAAAACTAGGTCAGGAATCTTTGCATTCAGGCGTATTTAAAAAATTGAATCATCTTATGTACTTACATTTGATTAAAAGTCGACGCAATTAACGAAAGTCCCACGAGATGGTACTCTTGGATTCAATCCTTGTCTGCGAAGGCGTGGAACTGATTCCATTTCGTATAATCTTTGTGCACCACGTAAACACTCACCACTTAATAAATAACACCGTACCATTTCCTAATATTCCCGGTTCGAAAACATTTTGTTAAACCTTAGTACGCGCGCGATTAATATTATTTTAAGGTTGGCGAGTGACTAATCATTTATGCTAACCGTTATGTTTACCGCTAGCGCGGAATGGTTTAGACTACCCTCGAAATTGATAAACCTGCCTACCATCGCCAACACTAACTAGGTGGACCCTATTGCCACGATTATAAGGTTTAGTGAAGGTCAGATGAGGGTTTTGCTGATGTTGTTGTTAAAACCTACTATTAGGTTTGTTTACATTTGTGGTAATAGGGTGACCACGACTCGTGGAAAGTATTTAAAAATTGAAAAATTAAAATTAAAAAAAAATGTACTCTTTTTTTTCGCTAAATAGATTCCTTAAGTGTAACCTAGTGCCTGGAATGAATATGGCCAGTGATTTAAATTTCACCCTGTATACATAACTATAACTTTTTACTATTTTTCAGGGTCAACACAAGGTAATGAACATTACAGTGCCAGGACAGGACTTTCCCAACGTGTGGCCATTCGAGAGGTGCAAAGTGGAAGCCACACTGTTGCAGAATCAGAACAAGGATATCATGGCCACTGCGGATATTTATGTCTTATTTAAACAAAAACCTAGGGTGAAATAGCTGAGGATATAGGTTCCGTGTGTGTTAGGGGTCGCTGTCCTAAATAAAAAACTTAAAATTGACATTGACACTTTTTGCCAAGAAGTAGAGGGCGTAACCGCAAAAATATAAAAATTTAAAAACGTTATCTGCCTCTCTGCCGCACGAATATACAACGATGAAGATGCAGATAACGATTTTCAATTTTTCGACGTTGGATCTATATAGAATCTCAGGTGCAGTCCTGCTCACGCACGCTTCCTTGCGCGTTGTATGATGATATGGTAGACACCATCTTGTGGTATAAATTCAAAATTAAAAACTTGACATTTTACATTTCGCGCCTAAAAACAGGTGCATGTGATGTAATTTAGTGCTAAGTTTTTTTGAAGTGAAAACTTCTTTAGCAGCGCTGTGCACTTTTTGTGATGGGCAAAAAATGTTAAACTCGCGACAGGTCACGTGACCGACAGATTCGACAGGTTGAAAATTCGTAAGACGGACACGTGACCTGATCGAAAAACTGTTACAATGTCACTGAGTTTTCACTTCTGCCGGCACTCCCGGAGTGCAGCCCGTTGTTTTTTTTTTTCATTACGAGCCTGAAAAGTGTGTTAATTGAACTAAATATTATGATATTTTTGGGATTTTGTCGCACATTTATATAGAGCACTGTGTTTCTAAGCGGCCTTGAATCGCTCGCCCATGTAAACACATTTTTTATGCTTTTTCACAGTTCACATTCGTTGTCAATACAAATTAATATTTGCAAAATAAAATCATGTTTGTATACTAAAATGTTTCAATGGTACCATCAAAACTACGGGCCGTTTTGATAAATGAAGACGATTCATTCGATTTGTCTTTATAGCACGGATGACATTTTGAGCTATATATGGGCCGATTTTTATTAATTTTGACTTTTTTTCGTAAATTTTGTCAAAGTTTGTTGACTTTAAAGTGCTCATCTATTCCGGGCGGAAAAAACATGAAATTCCAATTTGGGACAAAAAATGTATACCTACATTAAGTATGTAAGGCACGTTTTTAGGACATACGGTAAAATTGTGCTTATATAAGATAGGAAACTCTTTCCATTTACCAGATTTTATCTAAACCTGAAGAAAATAAAAAATCGGTCCATATTATAAAACTACTTGACAGTTACCGTTCACACAGTTTAAATTAGCAGTTTAACATGTTAATTGTTCCATATAAAGAGACATAGGAGGAGCACTGGTGGCCTAGCGGTAAGAGCGTGCGACTTTCAATCCGGAGGTCACGGGTTACCACTGTGCACAGGAAAACATCGTGAGGAAACCGGACTAATCTCAATAAAGGCCTAGTTTACCCTCTATTCAGTGGCAGTATTTATACAATTTTTGGCCATTTAGCATCTAAACACAGGTAAAAAGTTAAAATAATTTCACCTAGTGGAAATATATTTGAATACGATTTGATCATTTATAGTGGTCATTTCACACTTACATTTTGATTTCAAAATGATGCCATTAATCGCCCATGTGTCTCACTCTGTCCAAATTGTCCAATGCATAGTACACACAAGTACGAGCATTGTGCAGGCGCGAATAATAACAAAATGAAATTATTTTGATATCGAAATATAACTTCGAATTGGCTAAGGTTTTATTTAACTTTCAATAATAGTTTATATTTACATTTAAGTTTAGTTTTTAATTAGTTTTACGTTTAGTTTATATGCTATTTTAAATTTAAAAATGTGTGCACTTAATCATAATAACTGATAAGATGTATATCGGATAACCATAGCATCAATTTAAATGAGCAATTGGTACAAAACGCTGACATCCGCTCGCGGAAACATTCATGATTGTAGTTTTCAGTGTTCTTTAAAACATGTATGAGTTCAAATGTTTAGTAATAACTGCAGTGTTTGCGACATTATACTGGAACCATATTTTAGTAAGTTATTAATTATAAATACACCTGATTTAGCAGTTCAAAATATTTGTTACCAGCCTATATTCAAACTTTTAATTGATATTATAAATTTGGCAGTACCTATACACATTAGCAATAAAACAATTGTTATTTAAATTTAAAAACAGTTCGTGCAAAAAGCCACAAATATTTTATTAAGAAATAATATTATTCAGAGTCTACAGGTGATACCTGAGCGAGGAATGGTGACGTATATCAATGAGAAATACATACATCCAAACGGAACACTCAAGGTGAGGCGATACGGGAGGAAAAGCGGGTATTACGTCAACCTCGAGGCAACTACCAAAATGGCGTTTGGGAACAACGTGTCGGTAGGTAACGACATGCAAATAAAATAAGATTTTTGTCAAAAACTTCATTTTTGATTCAAGTTTTATCGTCGACTGTACTTTTCTTAACAGGCAACTATCTCATCGAGACATTTCTTACAAACCCAAAAACAGTTAGGTTGAGTTGTTTTTATCCCATATAGTTCAAGAGCCGCCTCCTGTGTCCATCATCAGATCAGCTCGATGGTACCATAATATTTCATTGTCACCCAACTTACTTTTATGTGTGTGAAGATTCAGCTCAATCGAATAATGGGATGTGTGTCTAATGTAGCTTGCAAGAATTGACCCGAATATAAATACTTAATACAAACTTGTAAAATATCTTAATTTCAAATCACTCGCAGCAGATCTCACTCGTTTGTGTTCAGTTCAGATCAAAGAGAAATGATTGCAATAGTAGTCTAAGAAAAAACCGTGCCCCTTAGTTTGACATCCAAAATAGATGGCGCTGTACTGCGCCATATATTTTGCGGTCACTGAATTATGAAACGTCAACTTTTGACAATCAGAGTTAGGTACCGCAAAATGTATGAAACTGTACATGGAAATGTCTTAACCCTTATTACTTATGTCTTGCAGTTGCATTTAATTTTCTTCGAGTATCTTCATAACGAGTATAAACGCAGTTTCGTAGAAATGAAGTTTGAAAAGATATGCGACTCCATAAACAAGGATCCTTACGTTGGCAAGGCGTTTAAAATGATTGATATGCTATGTCCATTACCACCAGTAAGTAATAGTATATAACATAGTAGAATAATCTATACTTTTTAATATTATCCTTTAGCAACCCACACGTCAAAACTTGCCAAGACAATGAAACTTTCATTTCTCAAAATAAAGATAATCTAAAAATGTCGAGCTCTCTACGCTACTATTAGTTACAGCTTCTGTTACCTGTGTAATCATAAATATAAGTCCTTTTTTCTCACTTTAAAAACACCTTAAAATAATATTGTTATTTATTGGTATACATCGTTCCTTTCAAACCGCGATAACTCAAAATGTTCTTAGAGTGACACATGTTCTTTCCATGACCCGTGTACCTGCAAATGCAAACGTATAAAAATACATAACTCTTTACTATTTTTAGGGTCAACAGAGGATAATGAACATCACAGTGCCAGTACAGGACTTTCCCAACGTGTGGCCATTTGAGAGGTGCAAAGTGGAAGCTACACTGTTGCAGAACCAGAACAAGGATATCATGGCCACTGCAGATATTTATGTCTTATTTAAACAAAAACCGAGGGTGAAATAACTAAGGATATAGGCTCCGTGTGCGTTAGAGGGTCGCTGTCCTAAATAGAAAACTTAAAATTGACATTGACACTTTTTGGCCATAAGTGCCCTCTACTTAACTAACCTAACATATAAAAATCGTAAAACTTTATCTACCTCTCTGTCGCTCGAATATACAAGAACGATGAAGATGTAGATAACGATTTTCAATTTTTCGACGTTGGATCTAGAATCTCAGGTGCGGTCCTGTTCACGCACGCTCTCTTGCGCGTTGTAGGTTGATGGTAGACACCATCTTGTGGTATAAATTGAAAACTAAAACTTGATATATTACACTTCGCGCTAAAGAAACAGGTGCATGTGATGTTAGTACGAAGGTTTTTTTTTTATTACGGGCCTGAAAAGTGTGTTACTGTTAATTGAATTTTATGATATTTTTTGGTGAAATTTATTATACCTATTTATACATTTTGATTTCATTGTTAAAGATATTATTGTCGATTATTTATATACTGTCTTGAAAATATTTGAATGTACTAACATTTAGCAATAGCGAACTGTACTTTGTTTACTAACTAAATAATGTTTTGAATGTTGTATGGAATTTAATGTTCTGAAATACAGATATTTTTTTTTTGTGATTTAAGTCGCGTATTATAGCGCACTGTGTTTCTAAGCGGCCTTGAATCGCTCACCCACTTGAACACATTTCTTTATGCTTTTTACATTCGTTGTCAATACAAATTAATATTTTTTGCAAAATAAAATCATATTTGTCTACTATAAAATGTTTTAATTTTTATTTTGGAGAATTACATTTTGTGTTTCAATCGTACCATCAAAACTACGAGCCGTTTTGTAAAATGAAGACGATTCATTCGATTTGTCTTTATAGCACGGATGACATTTTGAGCTTTAGGTAGGTATATGTAGGCCAATTTTTATTTGGTTGTCTTTTTTTCGTAAATTTTGTCAAAATTTGTTAACTTTAAAGTGTTCATCTATTCTATTTTTAAGACAAACGGTAAAATTGTACTGATTATAGTACACAATAGGGAACTATTTCTATTCACCAGATTTTATCAAAATCTGACGAAAATAAAAAACCGGCCTACATGATATAAGTATATCTCGACAGTTAGTGTTCTAACAGTTCAATTTAACAGTTTAACGGTTTAATTGTTCTATATAAAGAGACGAGTACGAGAGGTATCTCTTTTTGTTAAGCTATCAAAGAATGGTAAGTAAATACTTTTGAAGCAGAGTCTGCATAATACGCTTCTTTTGATCCTGACTGTACAGGCACAGAATTTAATTCTTGAGCCATTTAGGATTAACTTTACATTGGACATTTCAACTCCTATAATGTTTCTACAATAACACTTGTAAACTTCGGCACTGTTTGTCTTCTCTGTGATCCATCCTTTGTATCTTTTGATGTAATGACTGTTTGTTGACATAATAAAAAAAATAAAAAATAAAATTTCAAACCGTTATAGTTCGTTTTTTTAGCATTAGAAAGAACTCCACAGAAGCAAGCGTGCAGTTTTTATCAGGCTCTTTCATCATCATCATCTCAGCCATAAGACGTCCACTGCTGAAAATAGGCCTTCCCCTTGGACATCCATACGTACCGGTTGAAAGCGGATCTATATCTGAATCCCTAAAGTCTTTTCTCCTATCTTTGCATTACCTAATATTGTTTGTCATTGTCGTAAATAGCTATTAGGGTTCATGTATGTGTTTAATTAGTCTCTACGTTTAGGTTGCTATTTTTACTTTTGTATATCATGTTTTACTTTGTGCTCGTATATTATGTCAAATGAATTGCGTGGAATGTTTTATATCTAGTTAGTCTAGAAAATCATGCTCCTTTCATACGTGCTTAATATTGTACCTATTTATAAGTCTAGGATTCGTGCTCCTTTCATACGTGCTTATAATTAACGAGATTGGCAAAAATATACATTACTGACTCTGCATGATACACCCACTAGTTGAAGAAGGTACCAAACGGCCTTGTGTTTTACTATATAAGGCAGAGCCGTTTCGTGGCTTATTCAGAGATATCAGAGACATCAAGAGAGCTTCACTCATACCAGCCTGAACACTCTCCAAGTGAATAAATCAAATATATGTGTTTTCATTTCACACAACACATATACCGGTAAATGGAGGTATAGCGGACTTCGAGACAGCACAGCGGCCAGCGCGTTCCAGCGGCGGATTTCTACGCTTCTCCCAACGAACCCCCACATCACGAAAAAGCTACAGTCTACACTCCACAGTTTGGTCCTTTTGAAGCCGGATGAAGATAGAAAAACGTACGCGCTGAGTTTCAAGCGACATAGCTTAACTCAGACATCAAGATAGAAAAACGTACGCGCTGAGTTTCAAGCGACATTGCTTAACTCAGACAGCAAGAAAGAAACAAGTACGCGCTGAGTTTTAAGCGAACGTTGTTTGACTCAGACGGCAAGAAAGAATAAAGGACGCGCTGAGCCTAGAAGTTCGCTTCGGTTTAGACCCAAACCCTATACCTTTCCGTAACCCATTTACCGGCTTGCCGGACGGACCGTGCAGCGTCGTAGGACCACCTCCGCTCACGTGTCCTGGCAACTTTCGTTGCATGTGTCACATGGTTGATGCCCACACACTGCTTTCGAACGTTCTAGGCATTGCACTTTGCCATTGCGGGAGATTCAGTGCCACGAGGGATCCACGCTTAGGGCACTGACGTTGCGCACGGCAACGGTCAGTCATAGGCATAGGCAGGTCAAGTTAGGGACCCCCCGCGTGTGTTAAGTGAAGTGGTTCCAGCCAGAAAGATGTCCGAAAAGGAAGCAAGGAGCCTACGACCACGCACCAAGGGCCCACCTGCGCCCGCACCGAACATGGATACCCCTACCCCCTCGTCTGGTAAGACTACGTCCAACGAGACTAATACGTGGAGCAATGGCACCAGTGGCAACCCGAATGCTACCGGTGGAACCGAGTCGGTACACTCGGAGATGTTAGACGCCACCGTAGTAAATCGTAGTAGGTCGAATACGCTAGTGAATAAAGACGCCGATGCGCCGCCGCCGCCGTCGCGGGCGCCGTCTAATCGCGAATTAAAGAATCGCAAATCGGTTAGGGAACGCGACAATGAATTGTCCGTGCTAATGGCCGAGCTCGAGGTTCATAAAGCCCGTCTAGTCGTTGCTAAGACCGAGTCCGACACTGCCAATTTACGGCTGCAGATTGCGCAATTGAAGGCGCAGTCTCGCGGCGGCAGTGACGCGACCGTCGAAGCTTCTAAGGCAGGGTCCGTCACTGCAAATTTGCGGCCGCAGGTTGCGCCACTGAAGGCGCAGTCTGTCGGCAGCAGTGACGCGACCGTCGAAGAACGTACTAGAAGTTGGGTAGAACGACAAGCTAGGTTACAGCACGAGGTCGCGAAAGAAAACGTTAAATTCCCGCCGCCGAAAAAGACCGCGCAGCCGCCGCCGCGTGCCGCCGCCGACCGGGCTAGCAGACCGCCCCCGCGCATTTTAGAGGTACCGCACGGTACCTACGCGCCAATGTACCATAAACCGCCGGAATTACCTGCATTCGGCGGAGATATCACCGAGTGGATATCATTTAGGGCAGAGTTCGAAGATACGTCGCCCATGTTTAGTGCCGTCAATAACGTCAGTCGGATTAGGCGCGCACTTAAGGGCGAAGCTCGGACGGCCGTAAAATCAATAATGTACACAGTTCAGGATCCGTACGAGATAATGGAAGCGCTGGAACGGCAGTTCGGCGACCCTGAGGAGATTGTTCTTACGGAAATTCATAATGTTAAACGCATGCCGCGTTTATCCGAAGACAATTCGAATATAGCCTCATTCGCCGCGCATGTAGCGAATGCCGTCGCCACCATTAGATCCTTGCGTCAAGAGAAATACTTGCACGCGCCTGAGCTCGTGAATAAAATCGTGGATAAATTGAATCTGATAGTGCGCTATGAATGGGCCAAATACAGGCAGTCTAACGTAGAATCACCCGGGTTAGTAGCAATTTCCGAGTTTCTTAACGAAATTAGTACTGCGGCCAAGCGCATAAACCGATATAAGCTGTCTAACCGATCACGGAATGCAGTGAATGCGGTTTCCTTTGTGCACGAACCGAGAAGATCGAGCCAAGCTCTCTCTGGGTCTCGTCCCCCCGCGTTCTACCGTGATACGTCTAATAGATCGCGAAACGCGGTAAACGCTGTGCGCGAACCCAGTCGATCGAGCAACGCTCTCGCTGGGTCCGGCGCCCCCGCGTACTCTCGCGACGTTAGTTCGGATTCGGAGTCAGATTACCACGAAACGTACACGCGTGATACGTCTAATAGATCGCGAAACGCGGTAAACGCTGTGCGCGAACCCAGTCGATTGAGCAACGCTCTCGCTGGGTCCGGCGCCCCCGCGTACTCTCGCGACGTTAGTTCTGATTCGGAGGCAGATTGCCACGAAACGTACACGCGTGATACGTCTAACGGATCACGGAATGCAGTGAGCGCGGTTTCCTCTGCGCGCGAACCCAGAAGATCGAGCCAAGCTCTCTCTAGGTCTCGCGACCCCGCGTTCTACCGTGATACGTATGATAGATCGCGAAATGAACGAAACGCGGTTTCCTCTGTGCGCGAGCCCAGTCGATCGAGCCACGCTCTCGCTAGGTCCCGCGCCCCCGCGTCCCTTCGCGACTATAGTTCGGATTCGGAGTCAGATTCCCGCGAGTCATATACACGTGGTACGGGAAATAGATCGCGTACTAGTAAATCAACTATAGCTCAAGTAAAGCGCCGCGATAGTAATTTAAAAAAGCCAGCGTCAACCGGAGCTAAGCCCCAGCGGGAGATATCGTCTGTCTCTGTCTCGCGCGATGCGTGCGCCATATGTAAGAACGGCAAAGAACACAAAGTTAGCGAGTGTTCGAAATTTCTAGCCGCGACTATATCTGAGCGATGGGACTTGGTGAAGGGTACTAGATTGTGCTATAGATGTTTAGGCGCGAGTCACCGTGCGCGTTTTAAATGTAAATATGTCGCGTGTGGCATGAGTCAGTGCGAAGCCGGACATAATAAACTATTACACGGATTAAGCGCGGCCGCATCCGCGAACGGTAATAGTGTCCCGGCGGCACCTGCAGTACTCAATGTTAGGCTGCCGCAGACGTGTCTCAAAGTCATTCCTGAAGAGGTGTCGGAACCGTTAGGTACCGTCCAAACCCTCGCGCTATTTGACGAAGGCGCGGCAATGGCTTTGACGATACACGAAACTGCGGACAGCATCGCACCTGCGGTACAATTTGTTGGGCACGCAAAGCCTAATACCGCGGAAGACGAGGCCTTACAACTTGCGAAACGACATTCTGAGACAGAATCATTAGGCGTTTCGCAGAAGGTATCTCGGGCCGACCCCGGCCAACGTGCGCTAGATTTGTTAGAAGCCACCTGCGAGAAGATACCGGGGGAGCAAAGGTATCACTCGGGCTTACTGCGGCGATCAGACGACGAGAAACTCCCCGATAACCGAGCGCAAGCATTGCAACGGCCGTACAGTCTAGAACGAAAGCTAGACCACGATGCGAAACTTAAAGCCGAATACGCAAAGCATATGTTGCTTGACAAAGGTTACGCGGAGAAAATGGACTCGCCGCCGCCCCCCGAGGCACCCCGGACGTGGCCTCTGGCGCACTTCCCAACTTTTCAGCCGCAAAGCGGGAAAACGCGATTAGTTTGGGACACGGCAGCCACAGCTTACAGACGTTCGTTTAACAGCGCGCTGTTGGCTGGCCCCGACCTGTTAGAGTCTTTACAGATCGATATAATTGAGCAAGATCGCGATACGTTACGTTTCGTTTGGTGGACAGGGATCGATTGGGACTCGCCTATACCCGTCTCACTCGCACCCGCGTGGCGATCGTTCATTATTAATAACGTACGATTAGTTCGCGCCACCGCTAGTATTCTGGTTGCCGCCGAGGTTTTCAAAGCCGCATTGTTCGCTAAGAAAACAGACATAGAGATAAATAAGGGGCATTTAGATTTAGCAGAGATATTACTAATCCGACGGAACATGCTGCAACATGCTGCATTTCCGGAGGAAATCAAGCTTCTGGAAACTGGGCGGCCACTCCTGAAGAAATCTCCGCTATACAAAATCGCTGTACAACTTGACAAAAACGGAATCATCGTACTAAATGCTAGAATCGATAAAAACACGCACATGCCTGTTTTACATGCGAAAGAAGATTTCGTCAAGTTATTAGTACAGCATTTTCATGCACTCTACAATCACGGCAACCACGCGACCGTCATCAACGAGTTGAAACAAAGGTACTACATTATCGGGCTGCGCGGTAGCATTCGCTATATAACGAATAAATGCCAATGGTGCAGAACCTATAGGGGAACGCCAATCAAAGGTCCCATAGGTGACTTGCCGCCAGAAAGGCTAAAAGCGAATCAGCCGCCGTTTACCGCTGCAGCCGTAGACCTGTTTGGCCCCATGCACATAACTATAGGCCGCCGCCGCGAGAAAAGGTGGGGTGTACTATACACATGCCTCACGACTCGCGCTGTACATCTGGAGCTTGCCGCCTCACTTTCGGCATCCTCCATGATACTGTCGCTACGCCGAATGATAGAGCGACGCGGCACGCCTACAGTTCTCTATTCCGACAACGCCACCAACTTCCACGGCGCGGAAAGAGAACTGGCAGAGGCCAAAAACACGCTGCCCGACAGTCTCAAGCCCTTCTTGACCGAGCGAGCCATAAAATGGAAGAAAATTCCACCCGGCAACCCCTCCGCTGGCGGTGCCTGGGAACGGCTCGTGGGCAGCGTTAAAACCACATTAAAAGTAGTACTGAAAGAAAGAGCACCCCACGAAGAAGTTCTACATACTTTACTGCTAGAATCAGAGCACATAGTCAATTCCAGACCGCTGACACCAGTGAATCCAGATTTAGACATCGAAGCCCTGACGCCGAATCACTTCCTTATCGGTCGATCAAGTGCCATGTCGCCACTGGGTGTCTTCACAGACGCAATTATGTCGCTCTCTTCGTGGAAAACAGCGCAAACGCTAGCCGACCAATTTTGGAGGCGCTGGCAGCGGGAATACCGACCCAGCCTCCTCCCCAGGCCCGGTGCTCACCAAAACGTGAGAAAACTGCATGAAGGTGACGTAGTCATCATTGCGGATAGCTCCATGCCACGAGGAACGTGGCCCAGAGGCGTAATCGCCCAGCTATTTCCTGGCCCAGATGGTCATGTGAGAGTGGCCATTGTTCGCACACGCGCAGGTGACGTCCGCCGCCCAGTTTCTAGACTTATCCCCATTTACTCCGCGCATGAAGACGGTGTTGACACACGTGGGGGAGACTGTCGTAAATAGCTATTAGGGTTCATGTATGTGTTTAATTAGTCTCTACGTTTAGGTTGCTATTTTTACTTTTGTATATCATGTTTTACTTTGTGCTCGTATATTATGTCAAATGAATTGCGTGGAATGTTTTATATCTAGTTATAAGTCTAGAAAATCATGCTCCTTTCATACGTGCTTAATATTGTACCTATTTATAAGTCTAGGATTCGTGCTCCTTTCATACGTGCTTATAATTAACGAGATTGGCAAAAATATACATTACTGACTCTGCATGATACACCCACTAGTTGAAGAAGGTACCAAACGGCCTTGTGTTTTACTATATAAGGCAGAGCCGTTTCGTGGCTTATTCAGAGATATCAGAGACATCAAGAGAGCTTCACTCATACCAGCCTGAACACTCTCCAAGTGAATAAATCAAATATATGTGTTTTCATTTCACACAACACATATACCGGTAAATGGAGGTATAGCGGACTTCGAGACAGCACAGCGGCCAGCGCGTTCCAGCGGCGGATTTCTACGCTTCTCCCAACGAACCCCCACATCACGAAAAAGCTACAGTCTACACTCCACAGTCATAATGATCAGTTATCCTAACACTCGTATACCCTAATTTTGGTTTCCCTATTATCGAATGGCCGATTTTTTTTTGTCCTAATATGGTTTTCCCTAATGGCACTTTCCATATTGAGTATTTATCCTAATGTTATGTAGCATAATTCTTTTTTTGCCTAATTATTGTTAGGCCTAAAAAATATATATCCTAACCATCATGTTACCTAATTTTACTTAGCCTATCGTTGATTGACCTAACACTCGTATGCCCTAATTTTGATTTCCCTCCTAACCTAACCCACTTTTATGGCAGCAATTCGTTTTTGCGAGGATCACAGTTCTAACCTAACCTAACCCACTTTTGTGGCAGCAGTTCGTTTTTGCGAGGATCATAGTTCTAACCTAACCTAACCCACTTTTGTGGCAGCAGTTCGTTTTTGCGAGGATCACAGTTCTAACCTAACCTAACCCACTTTTGTGGCAGCAGTTCGTTTTTGCGAGGATCGCAGTTCTAACCTAACCTAACCCACTTTTGTGGCAGCAGTTCGTTTTTGAAAGGATCGTAGTTCTAACCTAACCTAGTTTTAACAGCAGTTCGTTTTTACGATGGTCGCAGTTCTAACCTAACCTAGCCCACTTTTGTGGTAGCAGTTCGTTTTTGCGAGGGTTACAGTTCTAACCTAACCTAACCCACTTTTGTGGCAACAGTTCGTTACCATTAATTATAGAAAGTAATTGTTATGTTAACTGATGAATAGGAAAAGTAACTGTTATGATAATTGATCATTAGGGCAATAGCCATTAGGGCAAAACAGTTAGAGCATATTATTTTATGCCAAACATTGTTAGGAATTTCGAAGAATATGGTAAAAAATATTAGGGATCTTGATAGTTATGATACAAATGCTTAGGACAAATGAGTCTTAGGCTAACTATTACATTATGGAAAATAATCGTTATGACAATTGATCGTTAGGGCATGTGCCCATTAGGACAAACCAGTTAGGGCAAGTGACTTTAGGACAAACGTTGTTAGGGATTCAGAATGACACCCGTTGAAAGCGACCCGCATCCAACGTCTTCCGGCGACCTTAACAAGGTCGTCTGTCCATCTTGTAGGTGGACGTCCTACGCTGCGCTTGCTAGTCCGTGGTCTCCACTGGAGCACTTTTCGACCCCATCGGCCATCTTCTCTGCGTGCAATGTGGCTCTTTAACTGTTAATAATTATTGAATTATCTAATGTAGCATGGTCAATACATATAATTTACTTCAAATTATTACCGCTAAAAGTGCCGGATTTGGAACCATAGGCTTACTTTTTTTTTTCTCTTATATAATATCTGCAATCAGTCGCAAGACTATAATCAGATTGGATCAGGGAAATATATATGACGTTTCCAGAATGATAGGGCCATTGCCCTACCCTCCATTAAATATCCAGCACATCAGCTCTTTTAAGTCGCCTGACATAGTCCGGTTTAAGTAATGGGATGGTCAGTGGATTTGGATGCATGATCAGGCGTTAGGCTTACTTCTGCGAAGTTCTTTCTAATGCTAAAAAAAACGGACTATAGTGTTGACAAACAAATTAGCTTGAACCCTAAATGGTTCAAGAATCAAAATTCCGTGACTGTAACTATTTTTCGTGGCTAGCTCACCGTTTAACAACTAAAATGGTTGAAATTAAATATGTATCCTGTTATGACAGCGTCCAATTTATTGGCAAATGTATTGTTATGCTCAATGTTAGAAATGATTACTTAGTGTAATTTACCTTTATTGTTGCTGACATTGATACCATTATTCAAATAATTACGAGAGTACCATGCATATGTTATAAATCCATACTAATATTATAAAGGCGAAAGTGTGTCTGTCTGTCTGTTACCTCTTCATCACGCTTAAGCTACTGAACCGATTTAGTTGAAAGGGTCTAGCAGGCTAAGCGAACAAGAAGTGCCTCCAACGACATATTTGGTCATTCTTTCAGGTGGTGTACTGGCAGGTCCTAAGAACTCTCTATGCTTAATTTATCAGTCCTCGATCTTCTTTTGTTTTCGAGTTATTCAGGATAATGTATAATCATCAGTGTATCATTGAAAGTGTCATATTTTGTAAACTGTTCAAGTTAGATTAACCAAACAAAATTATATTTGACAACTGTTAGCGACGAGCTCAAAATGGGTTTTTTGGTTTATTTTTAATTTTGTTTCTTGTTGCGGTACTCCGATAATTTGTACAACTTTAGTTTTAAGCTGAAATTTGGAGGTAGATATACGTGTGACGCAGCGACAAGGTTCCAACGGTTTTTGTTTTTGACCACGGGTCAGTCGGCTTGTCTATCCGCGCGCGACACACGTACATACTGCTCTCATATAAAAATCACGTGGTGTCTGTAACTTTCGAGAATTAAACTGTTTTTCGTATCCCGTATTTCGCGTTTCTATTGTGGAACACCTTCAACATCAACAGTGGTCACTTCAACCGGATTTATGTTCCATACTCCGCCTGCGACGATGGTTAAAACTCGCAGTACAACGCGCAGGGAACGCGAGAGAAAAGCAGAAGAGGATAGACAACTTCAGCTACAAGTGCCTTCTCAGCCAACTAATGGAAATAGTGCTCAGAACAATGACGAAACAAAGATTATCGTCCCCGAGTTTAAATTATCGGGTAGCAGCGTAAAATCGGAGCATCGCCCGGTGCCACGTACGCCCGCTTCGCTAACGGGGGCAAAGTCCATGTCGTCATCATCGTCTGTGCTGGCTCGACGAAAACAGCTGGAACTAGAAGCGGCTCAACAAAAAGCGCGTATCGAAATGGCCCTCATCGACAAGAAACTTGAGGCTGATTTAGCCAACCTGATGGATGAGGAACACGAAAACTACAGTCCACATGATGATCTGCACACTAACAAAGAGAGTGAAGTGGAGAAGTGGTTGGAACGAAGCCAACGTGAGCTGGAATCCGCCGCGCAGCAAGTCCCCGATCATGGTAACCAGCCGGACCTGCCGTGCCCGCCGCCGGTCGTTGACCCCGGCACCTCTAATGGAACGATTCAAATGCTCGCAAGTGCACTTCAAAATCTAACTGCAAGTACCGCTAAACAAAAGAGTGACAAAAACCTGCTAAGCCGATTATGTACTCCCAGAGACCTACCTAGCTACTCTGGCGACCCTTTGGACTGGCTACAATTTAAGCAGGCCTATGAAGAGTCTACCGAAGTGTGCGGATTCAGCCCGAAGGAGAACCTATGGAGACTGAGAAAATGTCTACACGGAACTGCCAGGGAAGCAGTTTCAGCTTTAATGGTTACTGCTACATCGCCCGATATAGTGATGAAAACCTTGGAATTGGTATGTGGAAATCCTGAAAGTATTTTAACTCGCATCATGCAAGGATTACGAAAACTACCATCTATGTCGAACGAGTACAGTAAGGACATAGTATCATTCTCAGTCAAAGTGCAGAACTTCATCGCAGCCGTACATGCAGTCGGCCGCAAAGAGTACCTACACGACGTAAACATGGCTAATATTATCCTATCTAAATTACCGACCGTTATTATATCGAAATGGTCTGACTACAGTTTCCCTATAATAGCCGAAGGCAAGAAGCCACGCTTGGAGATACTCGGAGACTTTTTAAACATCGAAGCAGTGAAAATAACTACTACAGCGAACATTCACGTCACGGATCAGCGCAACAGTTATCAACATCACTCGAGAAACAAAAGTGATAATAATAACGCTAACCGCCAGCAAACAGTTTTATTGCAATCGGCGACGACGGCGCGCAGTGACAATAAGTGTTTATTTTGTCGCGGTGCAAAACATGAGTTAACTGAGTGCAAGATGTTCAAAAAGGCGTTAAGAAAGGACCGGTGGCGTCATGTGAAGCGCCACGGAGTATGCTTCAAGTGCCTGGTGTCATGCCACGATCGCGAGAACTGCCCCGCGCCCGCGTGTGACAAGGATGGGTGTGGCGAGGCACATCACCGACTATTACATTATGTACAACATCGCGATACGGATAAGGATGCTACGTCGGAATCTCCGGATACAAAGGAAACAGCTGAGTCGAGCCCCACTAAGGAAACAGTATCCTTTATAAACATAAATGACCAAAAAGTGTTTTTAAAAGTGGTACCGATAAAAATACGCGGACCTAACGGTGTGTTTACGTCAAGTGCATTTTTAGATGACGGAAGTAGTATCAGTCTTATCAGTAAATCGCTCGCCGAGCGCGCCGGACTGCGCGGGCGCACTGAGACAATGCGAGTGAGCGGAGCGTGGAAAGATAGCGATTTAGAATGTACTTATACAGTTGTGTCTATCGATGTATCTAGTTTAAATGGTAGTGAGAATATTAATATCAGTTTACGAGCTGTAGACAATTTGCATATTGCTGAGCAGGACTTTAGGTCCATTGATTGTAATAAATTTGCCCACTTACAAAAGTTAAAAGACAAATGGTCACCTAATGTAATTTCTTGTAACCCTGAGGTTTTAATTGGGCAGGATAATTATGATTTAATTATGCCGTTAGAAATATGTAAAGGTAAACCCTTTGAGCCGTTCGCTACGCGCACTGTCTTAGGTTGGTCCGTCCATGGGAAGATACGCGCCCCGCACGGCCGTGGCACCCGCGCCGCCCACAACCTGATGCTGATAGCGGCGGAGGGCGCAGGCGCGCCCAGCCCGAGCGCTCACCACGACGCGCTCCACGACCTTCATGAGGAAGTAAGACGTTATTTTTCTATTGACTCTCTAGGTGTGTGTAACAAGCCTCGCCAGAACAGCGATGACGTCCGTGCCTTAGCCCAGTTGGACCGCACGACGACCTTCGCTGACGGCAGGTGGCAAGTTGGTCTGCCGTGGCGCGACGAGAACAGCGTGATGCCTGACAGTTACCCTAACGCCCTCAATAGGTTAAAGGGAGTTGAAAAGAAAATGGCGGCAAACAGTGAGTATGCTCAAAGGTATACGGATCGAGTAAATCATTTGTTCCAAAATGATTTTGCCCGGGAGGTCAGTGACCCTCGATCCACTTCCCCTCACACATGGTACCTACCTCACCATGCCGTGGACAATTTAAACAAGAAAAAGCTTCGTCTTGTTTTTGATTGTGCCGCAAAAAGTAAAGGTACATCGTTGAACGATTACCTACTTCAAGGCCCCGACCTACTCGCGTCCCTATTCGGCATTATGGTAAGATTTAGAGAGAATAGGTACGCTGTGGCCGGTGATTTGCGTGACATGTTCCTAAGGGTCAAAATACGACCCGAGGACCAGGACGCACTTAGGTTTTTATGGAGGACTGACTCTAAACAGCCAGTCAAAACATATGCTATGACGTCACTAGTGTTTGGCGCAAATTCGTCCCCTTTTATCGCCCAGTACGTCAAAAATAGGAACGCACAGCGTTACGTGTCCACAATGCCTGCTGCCGTTGCTGCCATCTGCGAGCAACACTACATGGACGATTACTTGGACAGTTTGCCGGACGAGGCCGCAGCTATAAAAATGGTAAAAGATGTTACTTTTATTCACAAACAGGGCGGGTTCGACATGTGCAACTGGACAAGTAACAGCGAGGCAATATTGGACAGCGTGCCAAAAGAAGCCTTAGGCACAGCAGCCTTAAGGTTCAAATTAGATCGACAGTTAGAAGGTGAGAGAACACTTGGTCTTATCTTGTACCCCGCTACAGATGAGTTTGGGTTTGACTTGTCACTCAAACGCATACCTAGCGATATAGTTAGCGGTAAACATGTACCTACTAAAAGGATCATGCTTCGTGTAATAATGTCGATATTCGACGTGTTTGGTTTCTTATCTCCATTCACTATTCAAGGTAAGATAATGCTACAGTCCTTATGGCAGTTATCTATTGATTGGGACGAAAATATTCCAAATAATATTTTCGTTAAGTGGAGTGAATGGATTAATCTTTTAAAAGAAATGCGTTACGTACGTATACCTAGATGTTACTTAAGCCCCATAGGTACAAGCGGCTTAGGTAACCGAGCGACGGCAGAGCCGCCGGGCAGTGCTACGACGACGCGCGTAGCAGAGGACTCGTCCCCCGCGCGCCCCGCGACCGCCGCACCACCTGCGCATACTACGCCGCCACCTACTTATCAGCCGCGTAGCAGTGCTACACCGAGTGCGCCGGCATCGGCTACGAACATTTATTATGGTAATAATTTAGAGATGCATATTTTTTGCGACGCGTCTACAAAAGCAATGTGTGCTGTTGCTTATTGGCGCTGGACTTATAATAATAAAACATATGTCGCCTTTATAGCAAGTAAGTGCAGAGTCTTAGGGCTCATCCTTTAATTACGTCACACGTTTAGGGGGAGGGAGGGGTCAAGAAAATGTGACATGTTGTGACATGGGGGAGGGGGGAGTCACAAACATCGTGATGTCACTTTAACATCATCAGTAACCGAAAATTAATTTATATTTATTTATTCGCTGTACAGCTAAATAATGAGTTTTTTTAAGTAATTTTCGTTCTTAATTGGTTTTGTGTTATAAAATTATTAATATTTCTTTTACCAAAAATATTTTTTCATTAAAATTATTATGCCGAGTTACTATTGCCGATTTCGATGAAAACAAAATTGCCTAAAATGTGACGTCACACCAGGTGGGGAGGGATTTGCAAAATGTGACCAAGTGTGACAAGGAGGGGGGGAGGGGTCAAAAAACCTAGAAATTCGTGTGACGTAATTAATGGATGATCCCTTACCCGTGAAACCTTTGTTGACTGTACCTCGTGCAGAGTTACAGTCGGCTCTTATGGCAGCGAGACTGGCGGACAGTCTACAAAAGGATCACAGGTTAGTGGTACAGCGCCGTTATTTCTGGAGTGATTCAACCACATTCCTTCACTGGGTTAAGAATGACGCGCGCAATTATAAAACATTCGTAGCAAACCGGTTGGGGGCTATTGATGAGCTCACGCGCAGTAATGAATGGCGGTACGTACCTACCAAATTGAATGTTGCGGATATTGCAACGCGCGAGACTTATGACGACGCTCTCTTCCAAAACGAGTGGTTAAAGGGCCCTTCGTTCTTGAGAAGCGACGAGTCATCCTGGCCGCGTAATATTGTCGGTCCTGCAGCTGTAGAACCTGAAAGGTCAGAAATTATAAATATAATTAATGACTTACCTGCTACATACTTACCTGTACTTGATCCGGAGCGCTTCTCTTCGTGGTTGCGTCTGTTGAGGAGTACAAATCATGTGTTAGTATTCGTACATAAATGTCGAAGGCAGACTTACGATGACTCTGAGTTGATGCGGCGAGCAGAGCTACTACTGGTGCGTCAGGTACAAGAAGAGTGCTTTGGCGCGGAGTTAGCTGCAATTAGAAAAGGTATGAGTCTCGAACGAAATAGTCGAATACTTACCTGGTCCCCTTACCTGGATGATTGTGGAGTCCTTCGTTGCGGCGGCCGTATTAATGCCGCACAGGGTGTTAGCACCGATACGAAGAACCCTATCATTTTGGACGGGCGGCACCATGTGACACGATTGCTCGTGAAGCATTATCACGTCAAGGCTGCTCATGATTACCAGGAAACGGTTGTGAACAATCTTAAGGAAAAATATGCAATCACGAGGATAAGGCCAACGGTTAAACATGTGGCAGCGAAATGTATGTATTGTAAAATACGCAAGGCGCAACCACATGTACCTGTAATGGGTGAGTTACCTCCCGGTCGAATGGCACACCACCAGAGGCCATTCACACATTGCGGCCTTGACTTGTTCGGCCCAATGGAGGTGGTGGTCGGCAGAGGACGCCAAAAGAGGTACGGGGTAATTTTTACCTGCCTTACGGTAAGGGCGATCCATTTGGAGATCGTACATTCTCTCACCACCGACTCCCTACGGCGTATGGCGTCGCGCCGAGGATGGCCAGACTGTTTCTACTCGGATAACGGTACGAACCTACGGGGAGCTGATACCGAGTTGAAACGATCTGTGCAGGAACTCGACAACAAAGCTGTCAATGACTTTGCATTGACCAATGGTTCGAGTTGGAAGTTTATACCTCCCGCGAGTCCCCATTGGGGTGGGGCGTGGGAGCGCCTCATCCGCAGCGTTAAGAAAAGCCTTGGCGTTGTCCTTAAAGAGCGGGCACCGAAGGACGAAGTTCTCAGCACTCTGATGGCGGAGGTGGAGAACATCGTCAACAGCCGCCCGCTAACCCACGTCTCCGTGGAACCAGGTAGCGACGGCGCTCTGACGCCGAACCATTTCCTTCTCCACTCTCCTCCTAACACCCCTGCTTTAGGTGCCTTTGACGATTCCGATTTGTTCCTTCGGAAGCAATGGCGGACGAGTCAAAGGCTGGCCGATATGTATTGGCAGAGGTGGGTTAGGGAATACTTACCGGAGCTACTTCCTAGAAGGAAATGGAACCATGAGCAAACTCCACTCAAGGTAGGAGACTTAGTTTTGGTTGTAGATCCAGGAGCACCACGCAATGTGTGGCCGAAGGCGGTCGTCCAGCAAGTTTTCCCAGGTAGGGATGGTCGGATCAGGCTTGTGGAAATAAAAACCAAATCTGGTGTCCTTAAACGGCCTGCGGCGCGCGTCGCTAGAATCCCTTTGGTTAATGAGTGCTGAGCCAGCACTGGGGTGGGGCGTGTTAGCGACGAGCTCAAAATGGGTTTTTTGGTTTATTTTTAATTTTGTTTCTTGTTGCGGTACTCCGATAATTTGTACAACTTTAGTTTTAAGCTGAAATTTGGAGGTAGATATACGTGTGACGCAGCGACAAGGTTCCAACGGTTTTTGTTTTTGACCACGGGTCAGTCGGCTTGTCTATCCGCGCGCGACACACGTACATACTGCTCTCATATAAAAATCACGTGGTGTCTGTAACTTTCGAGAATTAAACTGTTTTTCGTATCCCGTATTTCGCGTTTCTATTGTGGAACACCTTCAACATCAACAACAACAATAAAATAGACTACAAAATGAATATGTTTAACCTGCATCATGTCCTTATACTTCATTATAAAAAAAAAAACATTTTATTTTTCTTCTCATTATTTTTTATACTATTCGCGGAGGTACACCTACAAACAAAATATGCATGAGTAGCCACTAATACCCACTACATACACATATAAAAATATTTGCATAAGCCGAGCAAGTTTGACATATATGACACTTTCAATGATACGCTGATTATTTTACATTATCCTGAATAACTCGAAAACAAAAGAAGATCGAGAACTGATATTAAGCATTGAGTGTTCTTAGGACCTGCCAGTACACCACCTGAAAGAATGACCAAATCGTCGTTGGGGGCACTTCTTGTTCGCTTAGCCCTGCTAGACCCTTTGGTATAGAGATAGTTTGAGTCCCGGGGAAGGACATAGGTTAGTTTTTATGTCGGAAATCATCCCTGAAGAGAGTGCAAAGCAATGGAATTAAAAAGTTAATGAATTGCCTAATAATTGAAGTAAGCAATGCCCGAATTGAATGATTGCTATTAGCATTATCCAGGCGCTATGCCTACTTTAGCTGCTGTCACTAATTCCACGCAGACGAAGTCGCGGGCAAAAGCTAGTATTTTTATAACATGATCATGCATGGTACCTACTCAGTTCATTGAGAACTGTGACAAGCAGTTATCAGTCCGTAATCTACAAAGGAATTTTTCATTCGTGTAAATATTCTCATTTTATTTTTCGACAAAAGTCTACAAGTAAAATAAAACTCCCATCTCTTTCCCGTTCTGCCCTCAATAGGTAGTCATGCAACTCGAATACCTGTGTTTTGTTACAAACATGCGCTTTACCAAAATCATCTCTTTATCCATGTGTATAAGGTCTAAAATAAGTTGGTAGTGGGTTCAAGAGGGGTGCGTGCCCTATGGACATACGTTTACTGCCAATATCCGACTGGTTCACCCTTGTAGCGAAAACTCGGAAAGATTAGATAACTACAGACGCAGAGATAGGTAAAAACAAAGACAATATAATATCTACTTACATTCTCTTTTGGTAAAACTTAAAATATATCCTAAGGTAGTAAAAAGTAAGCGAAAAAATCATAACAAACATTGAACGATCATAGGATAAATAAAAAAGTTACTTTAATTTTTTTTTTCGACTGTCTACCAAATACTTTTCACGTAATATTTCCAAAAATAGCACGTCTTTACAAGTACCTTGTAATATTTTCAAATCGTTTTTACGACGGAAATCTTAAACCCATAATATCACTGCACCTTATAAAACAAAGTCCCCCGCCGCGTCTGTCTGTGTGTATGTATCTTCGCGATAAACTCTAAAAGTACTGAACGGATTTTCATGCGGTTTTCACCTATCAATAGAGTGATTCTTGAGGAAGGTTTAGGTGTATAATTTGTTAAGGTTTTGTATAACCCGTGCTAAGCTAGGGTCGCTAGTATGACATAAGAAATACGAGTATGTATATATTTCAGAATAATTTTGACAAATAAAAAACACATTGTTTTTATCTTATCTTTACTTTGTCAGACCACTATTGTCTTGTGTAGCAATCTGGCCCAAAAAATGTGACAGAGAGCAGTTTTTGGATTAAAACAAAAGTTGTGATGAAAATATTTTGATGTGTTATTTCAAGTATTTATAAACTCTGCTATACTGGTTCGATCCCAGCCCTGGGCACTGACCATGTTTTTTTTTATATGATATCTATTTCAGTTTCCAATAATCAAAGTTCAAAAAGTTTTGACACCTCTACATTGAACGTTTATTCTACAAATAGGGGAGCGGGAGTTAGTGGCCGCGGCAACCATCTCGGCCCTCCGAATAAACGGCCCTTGAGTACTTCACCAATAATAATAATGCACCAAATCGCCACTACTATTAGGCTACTAAACTATTGAAATTAATGAGCTTTTGTGCTACTTTTAAAAGAGTTAAATTAAAGGCCAATTTAAACTTACCTGATGACATCAATATGATATCTGCGTACAAAATAATTATCTATGGGCAATTATTGTCTGAAAATAAAGATGTCTCATTTCATTTCATTTATGGCTGTAATGCGTGGTGCGGAGAATACATAAACATCTACAGATGTTTATTTATTAGATACTTAAGACGAAACAGGAGCTGAGTTTTAAATATTTTAGGTAAATATACCCGTCTCGCTAACGGAAGCGGCACCTAAAAGTAGTGCGATAAGGACAAGGCGAAAAATCCTGCGTAAAAATCTCAAAAATCGAGGTTTCGTACTCCTCTGTTTCCTCCTCCAAAACTTAACCAATCGTAACCAAATTTGGAAATCTAAATGATTATGAAATTATCTGTGTCGGACCGTTTTGCTTTTTTGGCTAATTGATATCAGTTTTGAATGCCACGCCTCTCATTGCGGCATAGTCAATTAGGCCATTTTGGCCATTTTTGAAGGGCTCTAGCGCCTTAAAAAACAAAAATATCAAAAAAAGCAAAACGGTCCGACACAGATATTGACAATATTAATCCGTGTTGAAAAAAATCATTGCTCTAGCTTCAAAAACCACGGAGGAAAACGAGGAGTACGTTTGTATGGAGAAATGACCACTCCCGTTGGCTCTTAAACAATAAAATGAGAAGACTTCAAACGTACGAAACAAATTTGCGTACAATGTTAAAATAGATTACGAAAAACACTCCAAATATACTCGTAAGATACGTAGACAACAATCGGTAAATCGAGTTTGGTTGCAGCTGAAGGCGTAAGAGTATTATTCTCAAACTTGGATATGAATATGACCAGATATCGAAGTTTCAGGGGCGAAATTAAATGACAGGTATATATTTGAAAATAACGATAAACAGATTTACTTCGTTATTTTCAAGTAGGTACCGATGCTTCTCCCATATACTCTACTCACCACTATTAGCTTTGCTTGGAAGTGTTTTTTGTGAGTACATATTATTTTAAGGACAATTTTTTGTTGTTGTTAATTTTTTTCAAGTGTTTTTGTGAGTATTCTTTTAAAGACATTTTTTTATTAGTAAATAGGTTAAACAAAGCATAAGGTGCATTGGGGTAACTTCGGAAGCGCGATAATTTTGAAAATGGCAAATATCATCTATAAAACCAGAAGCACTACACTGTTAAAAATTATGTAATTTTACATGCAAAAAATTACATAATCCTGTAAAATTCCCGAAAAATTCTGGGAAATTTACGGAAAAATATGACATTTTACGTAATTCTCGTAAAAAATTACGGATTATGTAATTTTTTGCATGTAAAATTACATAATTTTTAACAGTGTAGTTTCGTACTTTAGCAACACTTACGATACTGCAACTTATAAAAAAATATTGTTATCTGTTTCTGTAATCAAATAGCGTAGCAAAAAAGAAAAAAAACATAATGAGATTCGCAAAAGACACACTAAATTTATCAAACTTTACAAATATGACGACTACTGAATTCATTAGGTGTAGGTATTCAATTTTATATCCCGAATTCACCAAAATTCTTTCCAAAGTGCTTGCAAGCGGAAAACGTACACGTTCAATGAATATCCATCTGTCTGTGAAACGTCAGAATAAACCCTTCCAAATACATCACACGTATTTACCGGAACAAAGGTTTTCGGATAAAATGATGAAATTTACAGCAACCGCGTTAAATGTGACAGACGTGACAGCTCATTCACTGCTTATGATTTCACGTTATTAAATTTTGTATACCTAATATATAATAGTTAACAATCCTGCGCTTTAAAAAAGATTTTTCTACACACACATCATAAACCACGTACGTACGGTCGTACGTGGATAAAATAACTAAAGTGGCATTCTATGGAACTTGCTAACTATGTAAACAAAAGTCACTAGTAAATTCGACAACTAGTATTTGACAATTTCAATATGGCTGTTTGTTTACATAGTTAGCAAGTTCCATAGAATGACACTTTACGTACAGTGAGCATCAAAAGTATCGGATCAGGGTTCTTAGCCAACGTGCCAATCGTTAACGCTCAGGAGCCATCTCTCTCTATCACTTTTCCATAATATTAGTGCGACAGAGACAGTTGCATTTCGTTCACTACGGAGCGTTAACGATTACCTACCCAGCCTACATGTCAAAAGTATCTACCATCATATTTGCTAATAGCTTTAGAAAAAGATGTATGTCTTGAATAATTAGGTTAGAACGAATACTTTTGAACGCGAACTGTAGAGATATATCTCTATTTGTGAAACTATTTCACGGTGGCAGATAAAATCGCTCATAATAGAACTAGATATTTCTACCTAATAATTTACACGTACATGGTGGTATATTCATAAAGTATTATAAGCACGTCATCCTTATTTTGAGTACCTATCAGTGTTCCTACTGCGTTTTAAATGAACCCAAACAGTCTGTCATCTCTGCCGCAGACAGCCGTCTCGTGTGAGCGATAATCCAAGGATTTTTGCGGCATATAAGCCAACACTAATTAATTAAAAAGGAAAATGTCGACTCCCCAAAAAGCCGATGGACAAAGGCGCCGGATGAAAGCTCTGGAAGTGTTATTAACGTAATGAGTGCTCAGCCGCGTTTGATGCCGGTTATAATATATTTTACTGAAGTATAATGAGTGATTTTAAGCCCTTATTAGGTTAAAATGTAAGCATTTAAACGGATTATTTATGTAATCTTGCTACATAAAAAAAATCTTATCGTGCTGCATAAGATCATGGCTCCGACGGAAGTCCAGCGCTAGCCCAGCCCGGATGGCATCATGCTAAGCCCCCTATTTAGTGGCTTATATTTTAACCCAGGGAGCGTTCAAGTATTACGTAACGAATTTCGGGGGGTGGGGGGTCTTGTAAAACGTTACGATGCGTTACAGGGGCGGGAGGGGGGGTTTTTTGAACTACGCGTTACGTAACATTGTTTTTTAACCCTTCAGAACGGTCGCGTAGAGAGATTCTCTCACGCATTTTTTTAAACGTATTCTTTCTCAAAATTTTGGACACCTCAAATGTTAATTAATAATATTAACGCGATTAAAACAATAACAAAGGTATTTTAGCGACTTTCCGGTACTTTACGCCACATAACTGTGGCCTTTAGGTAAAAAAATGGTCACTTGGTGGTTACGTAACGTTTTACTAGGGGGACGGGGGTACAGAAAAACGTTACGGCGCGTTACATGGGGGGAAGGGGGCCAAAAACGTACAAAAATTGCGTTACGTAATACTTGAACGCTCCCCCACTTGCACGTGCCCACTTTCGCCCAAGTAAAATATTAATATTATTACCTACTTTACCAAGAAATTGATATTCATTGAATTGGCACAAAAAAGCTGCGTAAAAATAAAAATATGCAGCGGCAGCTCAGATGGTGTGGGCACCATCGAATGGATGACCACCGCTTGCCTAAAGCTGTCCTGTACTCTGAGTTGGCAGTGGGTAAGCGGAAGCACGGTGTTCAGCACCTGCGCTACAAGGACGTGCTCAAACGGCATCTGAGCGCTTGCGCCATCGACCCTGAGCGTTGGGAGGAGCTTGCTGGAAGAAGGTCATCTTGGCGTTCTACCATCCATAACGGTGTCAAAATGTTTGAGGATAACCGCCTCACAAGCCTAGACACAAAACGCCAGTTAAGGAAAGAGAGACCTAAGCCTTCCTACGTGTACTGTACACGCTGAACGCATCTGGCCAACTTTATTGTCACACGTGCAATAGAGTATTTAAGACCAAGTTCGGCCTGGCCAGCCACATAAGGGCTCACGCTAGACAACGTCCATGATGTTTATACCCATTTAGGGTCGCCGTCATCGAAAACGATGAGGAGGACTATGTATATATATGATTATGTACACACTGCGATAAAAATCGCGCCTGCATTACACCGCCACGGCTGCTGAAGTGGTGGAGTATGTACACCAGAAGACCGGCTACACGCTGAGGGTGTTCCAGCTTCGATCGCGCCACTACGTGCACTTCAACTCTTTTGTGGTGCGCGTGCCGCGACCGCTGCAGGGAACCATCGAGTGCGTCGACTTCTGGCCGAAAGGTGTCGTGTTTCGGAGGTTCCGGGGCAAACTGCCGAATCCGACACAAGAGCAGCCGATGCAACGGAGCCACGCCGTTTTGTCGACTAAATAGTGTTTAGTTTTAAGTTTATAAAATACATATGTATGTTAGTCTGTAAGGTATTTGTAATATGGGCCTTGTTGCCTGAATTAAATTTCTAAAAAAAAAAATATTTCCCCCAGCTAAAATGTATTTCTTAAATATAGCCCGTCTGCGCCACACTAAGAACATTTTACAGAAGGCTCACCTTAAGCCCCGTCTACATCAAGTTCTTATATCTCTTATACTTATACAATCACCTTTATAATTGAACCGAGTCGGAGATCAAAGTTTTAATTGTTTTTGCATCGGCATTGTATACTTGCGGGATACAAATTTAAATTGGCAGCCATACTTTGAATACTAGTGGAGCAATATGTTTACGTTTCTTGGATGGAAAGTTCCGTGTTGACAAGATATTATGCTTTAAGGACTTGCTCTATACACAGTAAAACTAACTTGGGGCTAACGCAAAATTGTAATTTTTATACTTAACTGAATTATACTCGTTTTAAAAAAGGCCAAACGTCACGAATAAATCACACGGAGACTATATTTTATTTGCAAGGACCGACTTCAAGTAAAACATTAAAAGATTAAAGTTGGATTGATAGAAAAAAATCACAACGTCTAATTTTCATTTATTTTTGGTTGTATGTATGTATATCTTTGCCCTGCATATATAGCAGTATAATTTTAGTACAAAATAACTAGTGATAATAGAGCCGAGGGTTCTTCTTCTTCTTCCTCGCGTTATCCCAGCATTTTGCCACGGCTCATGGGAGCCTGGGGTCCGCTTGATAACTAATCCCAAGAATTGACGTAGGCACTATTTTTTCACGAAAGCGACTGCCATCTGACCTTCCAACCTAGAGGGGAATCTAGGCATTATTGAGATTAGTCTGGCTTCCTCACGATGTTTTCCTTCACCGAAAACCTTGGTAAGATAAATATTAAATTATATTTACCGAGGGATCTGACAAGTAATATATGTATTTTAAACAAAAATATATTTTCAGAGTAGGTAATTGATATAAACGGTAAAAATGTTCTAGTTCCAACCCAAGACTTAATATCTAAAATAATTCAAATAATATTGACCAGAGTATGAAAACTACAGTTCTTTTCGATCCTTCTCACCCCTTTAGGGACCCTGAGGTCCCGTTGAAGGTCGCTGTCGTAAACCGCAACTTTATAAGTTCACTGGATTCACGCACCAACGACACCTTGGAGACCGTTTTCTTATTTCACTCTTTTTAGAGTTCTTACAGGGAGTATTGAAGTTGTTCACAAATAGGTGTTTTTACGAACTTTAATATGTATAACTTCACTTGTTTCTTTTTGTGAATCAAGTCTTACGAGTATAACGCGTATTTAGAACCCAATATCTGGGAGACCAAGCTTTGCTCGGTATACATATCAAAACTCAATAAATGCGCTTTTTCCCAGAGATAAGACCTAGTTAGATCAAATTTTCGCCCCCGAAAACCCCCATATAGCAAATTTCATCGTAAACGTTAGAGCCGTTTCCGAGATCCCCGAAATATACATATATATAATAAATACCTATACAAGAATTGCTCGTTTAAAGGTATTAGATGAGTATGATGGACTACCACTTCTCCATACAAACGTAGTCCCCATTTTCCTCCCTGAATATTTATAATATCGAAAATGTTTTTACACAATTTATTGTATGTTAACCTATGCCCCTTAGATTAACTTCTTTTACTATCCAATCCTATCGCTCCTAACTATTAGAATAGGTAATCTAATAAGATTCAAGTCTTGCTATATAGGCCAATTCGTGTTTGAGTTTTTCGATCTGGTTCCGATTTGATACTGATCTGTCAATGTCAAAAGTGACGTTTTTGGTTATAGAAATGTAACTTTTGATACGTAGAGTTTCGTATCTTCGCCTGCGCTACCTATGTTCGCCTAGTTTGACATAAGTTGCCATTAACAAAATGTTTCTAATGTATAAGCCTTACATAAAACTGCTAAATACAAGGTATTTTTTACGGGTGTTAACATTCTTCGAACAATCTGCGGCTAACTTCACACAGTTGACCTTTAGTGAGGTTTTTTAGTGACACCGATCACACGTTTTTTTTAACCAGTGTTTTAACTTCAGTTTTAAACGGTGATAAGGACCCGGTAAAGTTAAACTTTTTGCATGATTATATCCTATAACTATTTCTTTTTCATATGAAACTATTATTTAATGGCTAGCTTACGTTTAGAAGTCACAATTGGATAAAACATTGGTGAGTGTACTTTGCGTCCATCTTGTTGCCAAATTTCGCCTACCCCTAGGGTTGACAAATTTTTTGTACCACATTAATTGGCGGGTGAGATTACTTGTTTCCAAATTTAAATATTTTCTTATGTTTGGTTATTTTAGTTTACGCTATATGCAAATGTTTATTTCTACTCTTACCGATGTTGAGTAGGTACCAAATAGGTATTTTTATGTCTCACTTTGTGTAAATAAGGTTGATTTGATGTCAATTACGATAATATCAAAAATTTTGCAACAATTAATCAATTTTGTTAAAAGTAATTATTTTTTTTAAACTTATGAACCATTACTCCCCTTTATTTGGCATGTTGGTTAATTTTTGGCAGCCCTAACTTCATTATAGAAAATGTATGAAAACAACTTCAGACTGTTACTAAACTTCGCCTACTACCCCGTTTTTTAAATATATGCCTAGTCTGGTATAGTTAAGGTTCATAGTATATTAGCACATTTCAAGGAGAAATGGCTTAACATGTGTAAGTCACAGAAAAGTAAGTATTAGCGGCAGGGCATGCCATAGGCGAAGATTAGGAAAAATACCCATACATCGCCTATTGCCTTTGGGGCCATTTATTACCAACTTAACCAATGAAATTCAAAGTTTTAGTGGTGTATACTGATAGTTAGGAGTACTAAAAAACGTTTTTTCGCCTTAACGGATTAAAATGCTTTCAAAATTGAGAGATTTTTTTGGGAAAAGTGTCAAAACCCAGGCGAAGATACGAAACTCTACGTACTACTTACAGATCAGTATCATGTCGGAACCAGATCGAATAACTGAAACTCGAATTGGCCTGATAGCCCCAGACAGCATCAGGTGCAAGGTTTAACGCCCTTGGAAGTAACTAAGCGATAAATATATTGTTACTATAGTATATAGGGAAAATGATATATTATCTACGTGGCTACCGTTTAAGTCAGGTTGAAAGTAAGATCGATGGCGAAACTCATAGAAAAGTTTGTGTGCTTAACCTCCTAAGTCCCTGCGTACAATTTTTTGTACATATTTCAAAATCTATTATAAACTTTTATTGTGTAACTAAGGGTTCCAATTTCAAAAACAAAACAATTGCTTCTGGGTCTCAGGAGATTGGTTATTTGAATAAATAAATAAATGAATGAATAAATATTATAAGGACAATCTTATGCAAATCGACCAAGTCAGTAAACTCAATTTGTTCTCAATTCCTAAAATACAAAATGCAACTTTGCACACTCATTTCTAAGAACAAACAGAGCTTTTTCGAGTTATGAGAAGAATTAGAAAGAATCATAAAAGCGCTGGTGCAACAGTTAAATAGACCAAAATTGCTTGCCCGTGCGGTACAGTTGACGTCGAAGTTACATATTATGTTTACACTTTTGCACCTTACTCCTTTGTGATAAATCGAAGGATGTAAACATATCTTTGACGTCGACTGATACTAACAGCAATGCTCTTAAGTGACCATCCGCGTATACCTTAATATCATTGAAATATGGTGAATTCTCAGTTAATGTGTAGACGACGATACGTATTCATGTTCGAGTTCTAATGCACACATTTGGATTTCAAACAAGCATTTCAATTTCAAAATTTCATCGCAGCCAATCGATGATGGATATGTGTTCCAACCGCTGTCAGAGCGCTTGCATTAAATTAGTATATATACTTTTGATCACTCGCAGGGCATGTCATTCGTACAAGTACTTATGTATAAGTACCTCGCGTCGATTGATGATTCCTATGACAGTCCATTTTAAAGCGGGATTTACATTACGAAATTAGTGTCATGCATGTTGAAATCAGTTTCACGAAAGTAGTTTCGATAAATGCGAAAATAATTTAGTGAAATAATTAGTGTCGTGAAATTCACAGTATCGCAGTGACCATGGCCCCATCAGCATTGAAGCTACACGTCCGCACACCGCAGACACTTTCGTGACACTAATTTTTCACGTCGCATTTACACTACGAAATTAGTTGCATGACACTAATTTCACCAAAAAATCGCACAGGGCTCGAAATTGATTTGCTTTCAAGAAATTAATGCATGCTTTACGAAAATATTAAATTACATGTGAAACGGTAGGTAAAAATAATGTCATGTAATTAATTTCACGCCACTAATTTTGTAATGTAAATCCCGCTTAAGAGTAGCTGTAACGTAATGTGAAGTTTATTCCTTTTTGTTAACGATTATTTTGTATAATGTAATAAAGATAATCGTGTACTTGAGACGACTCGAACGAAGTAAAATGCTGTAGAGTAAAATATTCGCGTGCGTTGTTAGCTAAAGAATAAAGGACAAGTTAGGGCGCGCGCACACTTGCACACAACTGCAGCCGCAGCCCGGGCGAGCTGTGCCCGGGCGAGACCCGGTGTAAACAACCCCTTAAAATTATTAACCCCCCTTCAGTTCCTCTTCACTCAAAACCCGATCATAATATATTGGAAATAAGGTTGAATTTAAATCGTGTTATCTCTCAAGTAAGATATAACGATTTGTATGCTCATGCTATGCACAACGGAATACGGTTTGCTTTCCAAACGCTAATTCTGTTATTGCTAAGTATTCAGTCGATGTTTTACAGGGTAGCCGATTCAAAATGGACTTTACGCTCAAAGATTCACGGTTTATTTTCGCTTGTCTGTGCAAGGGTGAGGGGTGGCAGGGTGGCTCATTCATAATCACAGGGATGTCGAACGCGCAGGTGGCTTAGGTTTTAGATTTATCGTTTTGAGGTGAGACGGTTTCCCGAGATATAATTTGTATTGTTTTATGTTGCTTGCAAGAAAGGATATTGAAAAATAAACGTGTAAGCAGCGTTGTAATAAAATGTCTGGAAAAGAAACAGATCGACTTGAAAGTTGTATGTTCGAACACTTTAATATAATAAAATGCTGGAGTCTATAATGTACACAGGCAGATCATAAAGACCAGGTGTGGAGCATCCACATCCACCGATGACCACGATCCTCAGTCATGAGGGAGCGACCACAGAGAGATAATGTACATTTTATACTTTTATACTAACACAGGACTTAATCGCGTAAAACTTAGTTATAAAAGTATGAGTGAAAAATTTAAAATCGTGTTAGTTTACACCAGTAGTTTCATTTTATAATAAGATTTTATAAGTAGAGGCCAATTTGACCTTACATTTTGATTGTCAAAATATAATTTTGTTATCATGTGTTCGTGCGTGCATTTTGTTCGTACCTATTTATTCGTGCATGTATTGGCGCGACCGAGATGCACGAGCGGATGATAACGAACGACATCATTTTGACATCAAAATGTAAGTTCGGATTGGCCTCCAGATGGAGCAATCGGAGCAATTAAACTATCATTGTAGTATTTGTGATACAAAAACATGGTATACCGAGTCGTATTTATAGAAAGTTGAAGTATACGTAGGTACAGTCAACAACAGAGCTATGAATACAGGCAAAGTGTCAAAAATATGTATACAGTACTTTATTGCCTGTACATTAAGGTCGTGTATACATATTTTTGGCACTTTGCCTGTATTCATAGCTCTGTTGTTGACTGTACCTATTTTGACATGCATGTGTCATGCCTGAATGAGTATCGAATAAGTAGGTACCTACCTATTGGAGTGCTGATAAAATAAATCTTTAAAATTAGGCATTTTTTTTTACAAAATGGTGTCATTTTCCCACCTGGGCAAGTTTCCTGGACTCCCCTTATTTTTTGACCACAATTATAGTTATATCCCGACTCATTAAGTCTAGGTGGCACAATTTTACAAAAAAGTACTAACAAACCTACTATTAATATCACAATTTATTTGGATCAAAACGTGTAGGAACCCCCCCTGTCAGAGAAGAGGCTTGAGGCTGAACATTTCCTGTTAAAACCGGAAGTTGAAGCCTCCTGTCACCGCGCGCAGCCTATTTCCTTGTTCTTGCCTTAATATGCCTTTTGTATCCCTTTTTCGTTATACTCTCACACATCATATTTCGTTTTTAAATATTTTTGAAGTGAAAACTTCTTTAGCGGCGCTGTGCACTTTTTGAGGTGGGGAAAAAATGTTAAACTCGAGACAGCGTAAGGCGTAAGGCGTAACCCTCTGTTTCTACCGCGCGGCGAAAATGTATGCCTGAGCCTGCTGTTTCGTTTAGGCGGCGCAGGGCGCTTGCGTGACGTCACGTGTGACGGACAATGTCATTGTGTTTTTTGATTTAAATGCCATCTAGTGAGTTTCCCTCAAACTGGTATTAAATTATTATAACAGTGTTGTGCTTAGGGGTTTCAAGTAATGCGACGAAATAACGCTAGATGGCGTTAACCTCAATTATACATAGTGCTGCAGACATTTTGCACTAGATGGCGCTGTTATTAATATTTTGAGTTACAATGTCGTTGAGTTTTCACTTGTGCCGGCACTCCCGGAGTGCAACCCGTTGTTTTTTTTTTAAGTAAATTAACTACAAACGCGCACGAATAATATCATTTAGATATCAAAATGTAAGTTAGAATTAGCCTCCAGACCTCCTTTTTCCCGCATATTTCGTACAGTCAGTAGCAGAAGTTGCTAACAGGCCGAGGTGTTTATACCTTGACAAGCTCTTATTCCCTTAACAATAAAGTCGCGTCAAGATCATTTTGTACACCTCGCCCGCTTAGCAACTTGTGCTGCTGACTGTACTTGGGTCCTCGCACAATATAACCACCGTGATACTGAAGTACCTATTATTGTGCCAGTAAAAAAATATCCTGTATATTCAGTAGCTCGCTACATCAAAGACTTTCTACCGTGATGCAATTTAGTGAGCCCCAATATCGCACAGCGTGACTGCAAAAAAAAAAACACATTTTTGCTCCCCCTCGAAATAAAACGTTGGTGAAACCTTGCTGAATAAGGCTTTGAGGAGAGTTGTATTGCTTTAGAATGGGTGCATAACTTGCAAGGCAGTTCTACATACTAGTAGTTGCGCTGTATCGCTGTCAAAGAGGTCGTGTTTAATCGGAAATAACATGAAAAATCCCAAATTTGAAAAAAAAGTGTAGTGTAACCAAATAAATGGTCCAATGGTATTTTTAGGTCAGTCGCAAATATTAATACGGGTCACTTTTAAGCAAATAATCTTTCTCACAAGTACCAGGGCTCCAGAAACTCCGTGGAGTGTGCCACCGCGATACACTGCCGTAATAAATGTCTGTAATTGGTCAGTTGTCGCCTCAACCGGCTGATGTATGGCTGTTAAAGTACACTGTTTTTCGTAACCCTTATTGCTAACACATAAGGTTCACCTACGGTCAGTTAAGTATTACGAGTACTCTTATACCCCTGCCACACACTCGTCGAGTGCCATGGGAAGTAGCGAGGAAAGTACGCAGAGACGCGATTAAATGCGGGAGTAGAGCAGTGTGTGGCCAGATACAGCACCACCGTGGCAGTGCGAGAAGCACCGTGAGGAGCATAGTGTCTTCTTCTTCCTCGCGTTATCCCGGCATTTTGCCACAGCTCATGGGAGCCTGGGGTCCGCTTGGCAACAAATCCCATGATTTGACGTAGGCACTAGTTTTTACGAAAACGCCTGCCATCTGTCCTTCCAACCCAGAGGGGAAACTAGGTATTATTGGGATTAATCCGATTTCCTCACGATGTTTTCCTTCACGGAAAAGCAAATGGTAAATATCAAATGATATTTCGTACACATGTTCCGAAAAACTCATTGCTACGAGCCGGGGTTTGAACCCGCAACCTCCGGATTGAAAGTCGCACGCTCTAGGCCACCAGTACTTTTTTGAGTGAGTGAGGGCGATTGTGCACTACAATGAATTTTACTGTCCGGCAGTCTGAGTTTTCATGGTCCGATATGGCATGTAAAAAACGGATGATTGGCTTGTGCACTTGTCCGTCTTTAACTCGCAGGTGCGGCGCAGTGGCATGAAAAAAACGGATGATTGGCTTGTGCACTTGTCCGTCTTTTTACTCGCAGGTGCGGCGTAGTAGCATGAAACACACACCCCCCCTAGCCCGCCCCCGCCCGGCCAAGTCATGAATAATACTATTTCCAGACGCAGTGCACACGCTACTATATACATTTAATGGCGTGCCATATCGGACCGTAAAAACTCGGACTGCCGGACAGTAAAATTCATTGTAGTGCACAATCGCCCTGAGTGAGTAGCATAGTGTGGCGGGGGTATTACAGCATAGTGTGTGTGTGTGTGTGTGTGTGTGTGTGTGTGTGTGTGTGTGTGTGTGTGTGTGTGTGTGTGTGTGTGTGTGTGTGTGTGTGTGTGTGTGTGTGTGTGTGTGTGTGTGTGTGTGTGTGAGGTAGGGGGGGGGGGGGGGTCGCTGGTGGTCAAGTTGGTTTAATGGTAGATTAGTTGCTGCAACTTCTGCAGTAAATTTACAGGCCCATTCGGCTAAAATTACCTATAAAAAGTATTATTTTTTATAGGTAATTTTAGCGTCTAATGGCTGCAGATTTACTGGAGGGTGTTTTAATGATGTCTTACACTAGTACTAGCACCCAAAAGAAAAGGATAAGTATAGTTTTCCTGGTTCTTACTGACTGACAAATTGGTTTGACCAACTATGTACAGGGTGTCCCTAGCCATTGGACAAAGCCGAAATGTAAGTACATATGCATTAGGGTATTTAGAACCAGTATACAAAGTATCATAACAATCGGTGTAGCAGTTACGAAGAAATTAACAAATTACGATTTTTATACTTTGGAGCAACCTGTATGTGTTAGTAGCTACTGAGGTAATAAATAGTATGAAACCTTCTTCGACCGTTTTGATTATCTTTTTTATTTATGACATTAATAAGATTCTGACTTTTGACAAATGGGTCATTCCATAATAAACGCTACCAAGGGTTCAAAAATGAAAAATAGTTTAAGAAGTCAACACTAACCTATTTCCATAGAAAACATACCAAACCTTCATGTCAGAAAAAAAAACCGGAAAAAATCTATTTTTACATGTTTTTCATGTACTTGATCGCAACGTTTAAATGATAGGCGTAAAACTAATTTTATACAGCGATATTGGCAAGACTAATTAAAAAGAAAGTAACTGTAAACTGTTACAAATTTCCCGCAGTTATTTCAGGTAAAATATCGTAATTTTATAATTTGTCTTTAAAAATATTAAAAAGCATGGATTAATCGGTTTTTAGAAGAGTATTCTAGACTGTGGTCTCAAAGTAACACCCGAAACGAAAAAGAGATAAAAGTATGTGTAACTTTTCCCGTAATTAACTATAGCCAAACATGTTTTGCCAAAGAAAGGCTATGATGTGAACCTATGCAAATGTGTAATAGTTGTTGTTTTAACGTCTGCTTTAGTCGTATGTTTTAAAGTTTGAAGTTGTGTAACACCCGAAACGTGTTGATCGTCCGCCTGTCATTCCCCGGCTTTTCTCCGTGATGGTTAGTGCTAGAAAGCTGCAATTTGGCATGGATACATAAATCAATCATGGCGACAAAGTAGTAACACAAAAACTACAAAAAGAATTTTTTTTTAGGTTTGCTCCTGTACAAAATATTTTTAATTTTTTTGCGACTTTAATCCTGTGATGTGGGGTGTCGTTGGATAGATCTTTCAAAATGAATAGGTGTCACCATCAACCATTTTTTGATTAAGTGAATATTTTCGGTAATATTCGCATCGAAAGAAAAATAATTATGATATCTTCGAGAAACAGTTTTTATTGTTAAGATTAATGTATTTTATAATAATTCAGCATTTATTACTTATGTTTTTAATCGAATTTATTAAAAAGACAATAATTTCAATAAAATGAGCCATAATTTCGTATAAATCTGTCTTAATTTCGTACTCGTAACACCCGAAACGAACCATGAGTAACACCCGAAACAGGTAATTTATTTTATTAAAATTAATTGAAAAGTGATACTAAGTGTTACTTCAGTGTTTCAGTAGACTATACTAACTATTATTACTTGACATAAATAAAACTGGAGGTTACTTGACAAAATTCGCTAAATTATGCATTTTGGTACTGATGGTCAGAAGGTATAGACCAATTCCTGTAACGCCCGAAACAGCTACTTTTTAGTGATTCTCTCGTTATTGCTCTTATACTTTAATTATGTGTGTACAGGAAAAGAAAATATTATCAAAGTAGTAGATGAATCAATAGTTATAACCTCCTAGTTCCTGTTACAATATCGAATAAAACCTTATTTTAAGAGTTCAAGTGTAACACCCGAAACGGTGGAATGACCCAAATGTCATCATTGCCGCACATTTCAAACAAATTGTCAAAAGCACTGCCAATTAATCATTAATTTATATACAGTATGTTTCGTTTTGTTGTCGATTATTGGAAATAACTTTTGTTTCATAATTTATTTTTTTTCTCTATTGTTCTAATTCAAAAAAATATTACCGTTAGAGCATTTCTGGGAAGTAACCCTACGTGGGATTTCAGGGTTTGTCCAATGGCTAAGGTCACCTTGTATAATATTTTGTTAGTTCTGTGTTTAAGTGTTTTACGAAACATTTTTTTCTGTGTCAAATGTCGGCGTACTTCCGAAAGGGCCTGTAAGTTTGATTAGCCCCCTAGCCAAATATACGTAAAGGCCCCTGTACATACAGGGCCAGCGTGGGCCAGTCTGGGGGACGCATTTATGCGTTAGAGTGAGCAAGTGATATTGCTATCTCATTCCACCGCATGGCTGCGTCCCTTGGACTGGCCGGCGCTGGCCCAGTGGGGCCTTAATACAAACGAAATCAAAAGTCCTAACTAGTCTTAAGCTCTCTCTTTATACAACATCAAAATATTATTAGCTCATAACATACCTAGAGTCAATATCGTATCCGTGTGTGGAATACCTCGAAAGGTACCTAACCCTGAATTCCCATAGCTGGGCATAGTGCTTAAGACTCGGTAAAACCAGCAAAGGTACACTGGCGTTCAAAAGCGCATAGACATTTTTCAACCGTAATATTTAGGCATTCATACGGTCGACATCTATCCATGCACTTTTTGAACGCCACTGTACCTATCCGGCTGCGGAATGAGCTCCCTGCCGAGGTTTTCTACAGTACGGAGTTCTTGAAAAAAGGAGTATATAATACACATGTTTTAAATGGTCGGCATCGCGCATGTAACACCCCTGGAGTTGCAGGCGTCTATAGGCTACAGTGACCGCTTACCGTCAGACGGGCCGTATGATCGTTTGCTACCGACATGGTAGGTTTTAAAAAAATATCCACACTTAGATAAGTTGACAGCAGTTATATTCACACAAATTCAAACTAAGACCTGTAGCCGTACCACGAGTTGAAACTTGACGTTTACGTTAGGGACTGCGTTCTTCAATAGTTATTGCGGCTGTATGTATGGTGGCGCAGTGTATGAAAAAAGGACGCATTCAAAATAGTTAATATCATTTTGAGATCAACACCAGTCGCGACGCATGAAGATATGCCTTTTTCATGATATGCCTAGAAATTTCATGATCTGGCGGATTTTACACTCGGCCGCCGACATGTATATCATTATTGGACCTATAGGTCCAATACTATTGGTTCTTCCTCATCGATTGCTCGATTTTCGCCGTAGGCTATAGGAACAACAGTTAGGCCTAGCATAATGGCGCGTTCTTGCGGGCGCGGCGCGTGCCTCGCATGGCCACGGCGGCATTACCTGGCCTATTTAGGAAGGGGCACCATGAATTACAAAATACTACTACGGCAAACATGTTATAGCAATATGTATTTTTTGAAATTCTGTAACAAGTAGACGTATACCCTTTTAAACATACTTTAATATAAACATATTTACTTCCATCAAGAAATTTTTTTCACAAACTGCTGTTATTTTACTTTTCCAAATTTTAGATATACCTGAGCTTAAGTAAGTAAGTAAATATTCTTTATTACACCACTAATTATACATTTAAAAAAGAATATACATTTTACATATACATGTAAAACTACAAAGAAAATTTAATGGAAAATAGAACCAGGTAACAACAGCAGCAGTATAATTTAGCGATTCATGAACGCTTTGGAGAAAAAGAGTAGGGTAAATTTATCTTTAGTACAAATGTAAACAACGTTTCAATCTACAATAATGAACACAGACACGTCAACAATAGCTCTACTGTATAAAGAAGGGTTACACTTAGGGTAGCAAACTAAATACACAGTTATTCAAATACGCTCCGACCTAATCGCGCTTTAAACAAATGAATAAAACGAAAGTGTTCCAAACAAATGAATAATCACTTGTCGAAAACCTTGAAAAAACAAGCGAAGATCAGAGCAAACAAACGGTAATTAAAAACAACACGTCACAGAATCAGATTGTGTATGTGTGTACATCTGTTTAATCGAATACAGAAGCGTGGTTCTGGACTTAATCCACTTTTGGGACAGGGGATGAAGGCAAGTACAAGCTTCAAATGAGGTTCTACGGAGAATTAAGTATATGTCGTGCTCAAACCTAAAAAAATCAAGTGTTTTGAAAATTTTAACTAATGGAAATATGGAAAAGTCACCGCTACGCTTTATTCATTGTGAGAGTTTGTATATTTGTAACAGGACAGGTGAATTTTAACTGCATTTTAGAATATACTCGTACAATTAATAATAACGGGAACACAATAAATAGCTAGTGGCAGATGGACCAAAATGATTACGGAAAGGTGGCCGCTTTCGGATGAAAGAAGTGCCTGGCATCCGTTGACTCGTTGGGTAGACAACATTCGGAAGATTGCGGGTCACTTCTGGTCCTTCTGGATGAGATTAGCTCAGGAACGGGACAAAGTGACGTACTAGAAGAGAGGCCTATGCTCTACAGTGGGCGATATGATGAATACAGTAAAGGGGCCCACTGATTACCAGTCCGCCTGCAGTCTCTGGCCTTATCGGGCGGCCTGCCGTCCTAGACCAATAACGTCCACAAACATAAGCGATTATTGCCGGCCGGCAATGGTCTGCTGCCACCTCTGCGACTACAGACGAGTCGTCAGTTTCCCACCGTACGGCCGTCCGCCGGCAATAGTCTGATATAATTTTGACAGGTCCCTACAAATTGACAGTTCGCCGGACGATATCAGCCTGTCAGTTGATCGCAAAAGGCCACACATTAACAGTTCTACTTCAGATTTTGGACTGACGGCTATTCGAACTACGGCTCGTCGATTCCGGTCAGCGTCGACAGATATCTGCCGGACAGTCCGTGGCCTGCAGTCCAATTTACACACACATTATCAGATAGCCGGCCGGTGGCCTGTTGGCCGTCATCTGCTGTCAGTCGAGAGCCTTCAGTTTCATGTTTTTCAACTAGTTTAATTTTTTCATCAAAATGGACAGTCGACGTCAAAGATAATGTTTACACTTTTGGACCTTATTCCTTTGTAATAAGGCAAAAAATGTAAACATATTTTTGACTACTATAGTGAAACCTGGTTAAAAGGGGATATTACTGCAATGTTCTGCCGCCAGAGTGCAGCACTACCGACTCAGTAAATTCATAGACTAACTTATACATACTGTGCCTTAAACTGTTTTTGACAAGGTTTCACAGACAATAAAATATGACATTGATGCATCAAGGCGGTTTGTTAACAAGGGCCTACCGGTAAACGCGAAAATCGAAATTTAGTTATCTGCCTCTTTATCGCTCGAATATGCAAGAGTGATAGAGAGATTAGATAACGAAATTTCGATTTTCTTGTTTCGCGGTAGGCCATGTGATTGACGTGACGTGTGATGTGTCAATGTGGTTTGTTTACTGTATGTGCCACAAAGGTGCCACCTACGCACTAGGTTGTTGTCGAATACAATGGCTCGCTTTTCGTATATACTTGCAAATGATTACATCGAGGATGAATGTGTCACTGAGTTTCATAGGATACTTTCCCAAAACATAAATTACCGTCCCCGCGACGTACTTTTGATGCAGGCTATGCATCTAATCGAGTCCGTTCCCGCCGAAGAAGAATTAATGATATATTAAATATATAGTAAAAACTACAAGGGTTGTGAAACTATAAGGGTTCCTATAGGGTAGTTGAATACGGAATCCTAAAAACAGGCAAACAACCTCTGTAAAATATAACGATGCGAGCGGAACACTAAATGCCTCGAGCTATCTCGGGCTTGGCCAAATTATTTATTACAAGGTATCAAACAAAAAAATCACTCGGGTAACGGCCAAGTAGACCTAATATTATGTAGAAAAGGTTTAAAAGAGTAGAATGGATATAACAAAAACATAACAGTAAAGTATTTTCATTTCTTTCAATTTGGTATACATAGATAGTACCTAAATAAGAGCCGGTGTAAGTAAAAGTATGTTGAATCCACCGCTTGCAGCTTGTGACTCCATATCCTTTTTTTGTAATAATTGTCACATATTACGAGAATTTCGGGTAGGTAATATCGCCACGCCACGCTCTGTAACTCCGAACACAGTTTGCTCCAGATATTCTCTTAACTTAAAACGGAATGAATTAATGATGTCATAATTCCGATCCCACTTGTAGCTGAAGAATTTCAAGCGTAGGTCTTATCTCTTGTCTAAGCAGGTACCTCCATACTTGCGCTAGTGTTTCTACCACGTGTCTTTATAGCGGAATCAAAACGCACAATAGCTAGTCTTTTCATTGCTAGCTGCCGTGAACGCCATCGAAGGTATACCTCCCGGCGTTGTCTTGAGAACTATTAAAATTTTAACCAGTGTTGTTATATTGGGACGCTAATTTCCCTATTTGAATCTTTCAATGTTTGCTCCTTTTTTACTCGGTTACTTACTCTTCCAGCAATCAATAATCAAGTCTGTATTTTCAAATATATAAGCCATGCAAATACTATAATAACATGTCACATTTAAAATTAATAGAGAAAAAAATAAGGTTTATGTTATAATTCTCTCTATGACATTTATTTTTGACTGACAGTAAACAACAGTTGCGAGGTAACAACATGATAAATAAAGAAAAGTCTTGACAAACTAGATACTATGCAACCTTCGCATTGTTGTATTCATGCCTTAAAATTAAAATGATGCCTATGAATCAACTATAAACTCTAACTATACTAGAATTAAAGTTGAATTTTACTAACGTACATATCTGTTTTTTTTTTACTGATTCTATTTCAATTTGACAGAAGCCCTACCGTATTTAAGGTTAATAAGGTCTACTGGCCTTAAAATTGTGTATGAAATTACAAGCAAATATCAGCGTCATAAATTAAGTATTGGATCCGTGATGTTCGAAGACAAAAAGTCGTATGCTTATTTTAGGGACTATGAACTCTTAAGTACTAGGAATAAAGTAGAATTTACTAATGCTGTAACGTGTGTCGATCGCCGGCCGGCTACCTCATGATGTGTGTTTGACTGGACTCGAGGCCACGGACTGTCCGGCGGATATCTGTCGGCGCTGACTGGAATCGTCAGGCGGCCACACACTATCGGTTCGTGTAAGTCGTCAGGCCGAAAACTGACAGAGAACTGTTTAGTGTGTGGCCTTTTGCGGTCAACTGACAGGCTGATATCGTCCGGCGGACTGGTAATCGGTGGGCCCCTTAATAGTCTAGTACATAATAGCTGCTATGTTGAATACACTACTGCGACGTTCAATCCGGAGGTCAAGGGTTCAAACCCCGGCTCATGCTAATGAGTTTTTTGGAACTTATGTACGAAATATCATTATCATCATCATCATCATACCACGAGTTGGCATTTGACATTCACGTTAGCGTCTGCGTGAACTCCATCGCATTCTCTCTCAATGACACTAATACATCAGTGCGAAAAAGATGGAGTGCGATCGAGTTTACGCAGTCGCTAACGTAAACCTCAAGTGTCAACTCCTGGTACGGCTACTTAAGCCCAATGTCGCTGTCACCGACCGCAAAGGTTTTCCACGGTCTTTCGCAGATTAGACATTTAATTTAATGTTAAAACGTGTTGGTGGAAAAAGCTGTTTTTGAAATGTAAAAAGCTGTTTTTAAAATTGTTTCAAATATTTTTTTTTCAATTTCTCCTACAAACTGTTTTCCTATAAATGCGTTCTGACTCATTTTCTATTTAAGCCACAAACCGTAAACACTTCATGAATTATTTTTAATGGAATCGAAAAGCTTTCCAATTGACTATAAATTGAAACCACTAGTTCCAATTTAGTATGAAAAAAATAATACACCGTAGGTTATACAATTTCATAACATTATGCTATTAAATAAAATGTCAACACCAGCAACTAAAAATGAGTAAGTCATAAAAGGCGAAAATCAAGATTTTAATTTGCTTCCGAACGAATGGACGCGATGTGATTTTAGTCGAAACTTTATAGGTTATTTCTGCAAAATACCGTAGGTACTAAAATTTTACGTAAATGGTGACAGGGATTTTTATAATTGCGGGACTTGCTTTGCATTGGATTCTATACTCTATAACTGTGGTTTTACAGCTCTTAATGGAATAGATAATTATAAAAAGATTTAAGTCCAATATCTTTGAATTTAATTTCATAAACTAAGCTTGAATTCGTTTCGGCAAAAAATATTTTCAGAGTAATAATTCTTGCCAATTTCGCTATTTTGCGGATTTTATTTTTTGGCGTTTTGAGCCGTCGTAATGAAAAAATCTGTTGAGGAGAAGCAGCAATGCCTGAGGCGAGAGAAAAATATTTTGTTCTATAATTAAATGTCATCTTAATAATCGGCTTTCAGCCATCGTCCGAATGTATGTAAATGTTTTTTAAATTGGCGTGAACATTTATGTACATAATATTTTTTATTGCTAAAAATAGTTATACAGCAAGTAGGAGTTATCTATGTAAAGCTTTTACTCGCTCTAGTTTCTTTGTAGCAGCTAGGTTTGTGTAACTCTTAACAATTTTTTTGTCGACCAGACATTTTACAAATTTACGAAATTTTATGTACGTCCTTCTCCTAAAACAGTTTTGATTAATATTTATATTATCGCCCTATATCAGTAGCTGTCTTTAAAATTTTAATACATATACCCTGATTTTTCGTATCCCCTAAAGTAAATATTCTACGTCTCAAACTTTAACAATAGTCGACGAAAACGCAGCGGCCGGGCCAATTTCCATTTTATAGGCACTAAAGTGTGCACTAAACCTCTTTCTAATCCAAAAACGACCTAACCGACAAGAATGTTAAACAGAAATACGCCTTTTATTTCTATGAGGTCACTTAGGCGCTTAGATAAAAATGGTCTTTCTTGAAATAAGCTCAATGTTGACTTATGGCGTTTTGCCTGCGGGCGGAAAAGTAAAGGCCTGCCATATCGCCCAGTAAAATAAAAGGCGTTATTAAAGATTCCTCTGAAACAAACTAGTATACAGTAGAGCTAAGATAACAAACATTTGTTATAAGTCCAAAGGACGTTTTTATACTGGTTTACAAGAAAATAAAACGAGGGAGGCAATAGAAATAAGAGCACAGCGAGTCGTTATCAGTCCTCCCTGTTTACTGCGCTTCAGTGCTTGAATGTGATAAAAATAACTTCTTAAAGCCTCTCGTTTAATTAAAACACGAAATGTTTAAATATAACTCGTACATAAAAACCATTTTTAATTACTTTTGCTTAAACAAAAAAAGGTTGGAAAGCGAAATCTTAGAAAAGTTCTTCATTTTTAAGTTGCCATGATTAAGTTTTAATTGGTTGCTCTTAGAATCCTGGTTTAAGGTAAGTTAAGGTTAATCTAGAAATGTTAAGCCAACCACTGACTAACAGGCCGCCGGACGATATCAGCCTGTCAGTTAGAACAAAAATTTGACAGTTCCGAACAACTGACTGGCCGATATCGTCCGGCGGACTGTTAGTCAGTGGTCGGCTTTAGTCTTCTGCTAGCTCGAGATCTCATATCTAAGAATCTACGTTTCACTAGTTCCACTCTAACACTCTAACACAAAATGCTACCAATTTAACCACGTAGCCTAACGCAAACTTTTAAAATAAAACTTAAATTTCACCATACATGTAACTCCATTATAGCAAGCATGATAGAGATAGACGATGTTCGAATTTCGACGTTCGCGGTAGCCCTGGGGGAGGGCAAAATGAACGAAAGAAATAACGAAATTGGCAAAGCATGAATGCGTAATGCCAGGAGGGGCATGGAGGGATTAATTTGCAGCGGTGAGCGAATGAATGAACAGTAGGCATGTGTGCAAAATGTAAAAAAAAAATATTTTGGCAGATCTTTGCCGCGCAGAGCTTCGTAGCCTCCTGCTAGGAAGTAGGAGGTCCCGGGTTCGAATCCTGGCAGGGGCATTTATTTGTGTATTTATTACAAATAATTGTTACTGAGTTATGGATTTTTCTATGTATATAGATAACTATAATACATTATTATATATTATATATCGTCGTCTAACTAGTACCCACAGCACAAGCCTTACTGAGCTTAGTAATGTTTTGTATGTCTATTTAGTTACTTTGGTGCGCTGTCCAAAGGAATTAAGAAATTACGCAATCCATTACTTCCCATCCATAATTTTATTTCCATTGAAAATTACTTTGCAAAAGCTTGATGAAACACGTCCGGCACCGTCTGTAATATACGGTATATATATAGCCAGCAGCAGAAGTTACTAAGCGGCCGAGGTGTTCATAATGATCTTGACGCGACTTCATTGTTAAGATAATAAAAGCATGTCAAGGTAATTTTGACCAACTCGCCCGCTTAGCAACTTCTGCTGCTGCCTGTACTCCTAGTCCCACGGGAGCGCGTACTGCGTGATCAGAGCGGGCATCAGAGATTAATTAGCCGGTCTCTTGACATACGACAACACTCTTTGCTGACCATAAGTGAACCTTATGTGTTGGGAATAAGGTGTATGTCAGTTAACAGTATGGATGGTACACGTCGGCTAGGATTATCGGTCAATGACGATTGTGAAGGTTTTCGGCTCTCTTGCGGATGGAAGGCAAAGGAAGAGTTTTTTGGCTATGTATATACACACATATATAACATTATAGCGAATATTATGCACATCAAATATACATCAAAGATTCAATGAACAATATAAACAGGGTGACCATAAAATAAGTGCATTGCCTTTGCCAGGGAGGTTTTGGGATTATACTGAGCAACTTTTACTATGGGACCAACCTCAAAATAGCGAATATAAATTTGGCTGTTTCATACAATTTGGCTGGTCCATTTTCTATGGGAGGGTAATTTTGTTATTCGCGATTTCGGGGTTGGTCCCATAAAAAATGTTGCTCAGTATAATCCCAACACCTCCCTGGCAACGGGAATGCACTTATTTTGCTGCCACTGTGTATATAATATATTACATGGTAAATATTATACATGTCGTAGTCAGATCGTATAATCCGCCGTATTACATTACGGCTAGCCGTTATCAAAAACAGGGGCGTTTTGAAATGCGGCGGTTCGACGATTAGCCGGATTGTCATTGCGATACGTTCTTCAATAAGGCGGCCAACGTTTAGCCGCATCGTACTACTATTTTAGATTGTAGAGTGACCAGTTCTTTCGGTCGCCTACGTAACCGGAGTTTGACAATGTTTGCAATTTAATTTATTTTTACCATGGTCCCACCGCACTACATGTGTTTCTTTTCCAAAACATTTCCTTCACAACTTAAATAGACGGAGCCCCGCAAGCGGGGCTCCTATTTCTGGGCGGTTTGCCCTTCGGGCATCTGAAGCTACCTAACGAACCTAACCTACTTACCTACCTACGCTTTTTTCCCCAAAGTGTAATGTTTTCACGGACGTCTCACTAAATCAATAGGTAGGTAGGTTAGGTTCGTTAGGTAGCTTCAGATGCCCGAAGGGCAAACCGCTCAGAAATAGGAGCCCCGCGAAGCGGGGCTCCGTCTACTTAAGTTGCGAAAGAAATGTTTTTTGAAAAGAAACAGTCCGACGAACTCCAGATTTGATGGACACCCCAGCGTTTGTCAGGCAGCGCCACGGGTGTTAAAAATGGGAACTAAAAACTGTCAAAGCGGCGGCTAATGACTCGCTGTATTACATTACGGCTAGCCGTGTTGAAGAACGTATGGCGCCGAATACATTCCGGCGGATTCCCATTCAGCCGCATTCAATCCGGCTAATCGTTAAACCGCCGCATTTAAAAACGCCCCTGTTTTTGAAAACGGCTAGCCGTAATGTAATACGGCGGATTATACGATCCGACTGCGACATATACACTCAAATTATGTCTGATTGAATCCGTAACTGATTTACATGCACCGTACGGCAGTAATAGTTGCATTAAAAGTACCACGACCTATATGAATTTATTCTTTAAAATAATATAAGTACAATATGTAATAGCTTGTTTATGTTTAGGTATGCCATTGGCAATAAGTAGGTAGGTACCTATATGTAATGTGAAAGTTTGGCATGAGTGACCCGATAAAAATATATTTAAATTATGACTCACGTGAAATTTATATTTAAAATTACAATAACCACCCAATAAATGTAACAAGGAATAAATTCATTACCGCTCTGAACGCAACTCGCAATCAAAATTAATATTATAAAAGAAACCCATACGATATAGTATTTCATGGACGGGCGGTTCCATTATCGAACGTCATCCGTATGGACGCTGTATGTTACTCATTCGACTCATTATTGATGTCAATTAATGTAATTATCGGTCGCAAATGAGTAATGTTTCACCAATAGTGTCCGCTATACCAACTGGCGACTGAGGTCATAAAGGCATCTCTTTCACTCTTGGTTAGTCTTGACAAGGATAAAGGAGGTAGCATTATGACCTCAGACGCCAAGTGGTGTAGCAGTGAGGATAGTACCCACAACCCACATCACAATTGAGTTTACTGTGGGACTGGGTCAGTTTGTGAAAGATTTTCCTATAGTGTTTATTTATTTTATTTATTCATAATCTTCTTGTCCTTGCCCATATTCCCAGTTCATCTGGGGTCGTGGGGGGTATTTTATTTATTCATAATGATGGTATTAAAGTAAGTAAACACATTATTGTACGAAAAGGAAGGAAATTGTTTACATCAGGTAAAACATAAATGTCCAGTACAAAGTCGAACTTATCACTAAGAGGGATCTCTTTCTGTTAACCTATGATGGTAGGCGCTTGTCACAGCGTGATAATGACGGTTTCTGTCTCTTTCAATATTTTTTCACAAAAGTACTTTTAAATCTAACATCTATCAATTAATAATTGCTTTTTAAGATACTTACAGAACCGATTATTAAATATATTATTTAAATTTTAATTACCAAACCATTGAACTATATTTACTAGGTACTTGCCTGTTGGTCTGTTAATATAAAATCACGTATTAATTCAATTCAAATGTAAATTCAATTGAAAATGTGTATTTACTGAAATTTCATAAATGGCCGAATCGTCCGTATCCATTGTGAAGGCTAATTGAAAATTTACAGTAAAATGGCTCATTGAACCAGGAAATTAATAATTGCAATAGCAAATAGTGTACCGACTCACGCATCAGGGGGCCAATTTGACTTGTTTTAATGAAACGTCGTGACATGGTAATCATATGGCGTATTACGCATGGCATGGCGCACGGTAATTATTTGCGTTGACGATCATAATATAAATTCACATAGATTAACCTAGAATAATGTTTTAGGTCTAAGGAAGACTGGCACATTAAAATTTTGGTTGGGAAGACCGACATATCATAGGGCAGGGGCCGACAAACCGCGGCTCGCGAGTCGAATGCGGCTCTTTGAAGGTACATTGCGGGTACATAGGTAATTATTTGCGTTGACGATCATAATATAAATTCACATAGATTAACCTAGAATATTGTATTAGGTCTAAGGAAGACTGGCAAATTAAAATTTTGGTTGGGAAGACCGACATATCATAGGGCAGGGGCCGGCAAACCGCGGCTCGCGAGTCGAATGCGGCTCTTTGAAGGTACATTGCGGGTACATAGGTAATTATTTGCGTTGACGATCATAATATAAATTCACATAGATTAACCTAGAATATTGTATTAGGTCTAAGGAAGACTGGCACATTAAAATTTTGGTTGGGAAGACCGACATATCATAGGGCAGGGGCCGGCAAACCGCGGCTCGCGAGTCGAATGCGGCTCTTTGAAGGTACATTGCGGGTACATAGGTAATTATTTGCGTTAACGATCATAATATAAATTCACATAGATTAACCTAGAATAATGTATTCTGGCACATTAAAATTTTGGTTGGGAAGACCGACATATCATAGGGCAGGGGCGGGCAAACCGCGGCTCGCGAGTTGAATGCGGCTCTTTGAAGGTACATTGCGGGTACATAGGTAATTATTTGCGTTGACGATCATAATATAAATTCACATAGATTAGATTAACCTAGAATAATGTATTAGGTCTAAGGAAGACTGGCACATTAAAATTTTGGTTGGGAAGACCGACATATCATAGGGCAGGGGCCGGCAAACCGCGGCTCGCGAGTCGAATGCGGCTCTTTGAAGGTACATTGCGGGTACATATATTACGCTTAAAGCGACGAACTTATTGAGATGAAATTAAGGTATGGAAATAGTTTTAACCCCGAGGCCCGAGGTAGGACGTAAGATCATCATCATCTACCCTCAAATGGCTCGTTAAGCCAGTTGAGGGTAGATGAAAACAGTACACGATCAAATAATGTAGGTTAAAGTCAGGTCATAGTCTAATAAAACATGGTCTTCCATTCCCAGAGTGACACGGGCCTACGTCACAACAACATGGCCGCTATATATAGCGCTATCGCATATTATCATATAGCGCTGTCGCATGATGACGTAGGCCCGTGTCAGTTAGGTGACCTAGAAAAGACGGGAATGGAGTACCAGGCGGAGTATATTATTATACCATGAGTCAGGTCGTTCAGTGACTGATCCAGGCGGTATGGTAATTGGTCGGTTAACCAATAAATGTTATAACTACCCGAAAATGTACAAATTGTTTGTTTACTTTTATTTAAATACCTAAAGATACAGATTAGGTTTGCAATCGGGATCCGAAATGTATGAAATTATCCGGATCTGGATCCAGACATTACGGATCCGTCGTGTAACTAGGGTTTGCACGACGGATACAGACTATAGTAAGTATACAAAATATATGCGACTTTTATAATCCTACTAATGTAATAAATGTATAATGTAATAAGTATATCCGCAATGATATATTATTTTTACATCTCCACCCTATAATACTCTCAATAAGGCTTGTACCTTCATCGATTGTTATTAGCCCGGCGGCTTCGCTTCAAAGGCAGAGCACAGATCACTCCACAAGATTCCGTATTTTGAAGCAAGTACGACTAATTATGACTCGCTTTTTCCACAAAATCGGATTCAATGGGTAAACGAGGGCTCAATATTTAATGGATAAGGGCATCCGCTAGCTGGCACGGTTGCATCAGGGAGTGGGTGAACGGGTGAACAAAAATAATATGAGCTAACTGGCGCGGACGCGTGCGGCGGATTTTACCTACAATAGCATCCGCGTGCGCGGCGTGCGCGCGCCTGCGCCCGCTCCGTGCACCCGCGCCAGCTAACGGACACTCTAAAACATGAAGTGGCGTCGCATCAACTAATTTGCAAATATTGTATGTGCAATGGTATTCAACATCTCCACTCTATAACGCTCCCAATAGGCCTTGTAAGTACCTTCATAGATTTTGCCAGGCGGCTTCGCTTTAAAGACTGATATGATGATGATATATATGATAAATCTCGCTCCCAAATTAATGCGTTTTAAATTCAATAATTTAAATGGTGTACCTATTTGAGTAATTCAATGGGCCCACAGATATAATATGTTCCTTCTAGTGGTAGGTGATCTGTGCTTGAGAATAAGCGATGAATCTTCACTCGCGGCAATAAAAGGTAAATGTGGAAAATGGGCTCATATCGAATGGAATCGAACTGAAATCTGATTACGGTATTATTTGTGTGTTTTATTCTCGACGTAAGACGATTGGATCGATTTCGTAAAAGAGTACATTTCAGTAAAGGTCGGTTTTTAAAGGTTCTCGGAAACTGTCGTGTTTGTCATGCTACTTCAGCCAACCTCAGTACTTTTTCTACCGATACTGACTGAAATAGCAAGACACGTTCGTACGTTTCCGTGAAAATACGATGGAAAACAATTATGCACTACATCTGAACCGTCCGGTTTCAGACCAACACCTTAAGCTAAAAATTTGAAATCTAAAAATTCGCAATTTTATTTATGTTCGAACTCACCGATTACTTTTTTTTTGTTAAAACTTACAAAAAAATAAAATTCTAAAGCTTGATATCCGGGGACCCGGGCGCGCACAGCTATCTCGCTCGCGCTTAGGTTCAGTGAGAGGGAGAGAAGAACCTGAACACACGGGGCTTTCAAAATAGAATCGGCGTCCAAACAACCACACCCGCATTAAAGACGTATAATGTAAGAGTGTTCAGTAAACAAATGAAAACATAACGCAGGGGGAGCGCGGTACGTCAATCAAAGTCGCGGTGATTAATTTTTGCAATAAAATGTTGACATGACTTCAAATTAGGTCCGGAAATACTGCGTATCCGTATCATAAGATGATATGTAAAGGAATTTCATACAGCCTTACATACATAAGCCTATAAAGCAACCTTCTTTTGTTTTTAACAGCAGCCGCGACCCGCGATACCTTCATACTCGTACGCGCCCCGGCGGGTTGGTCAACGACACCTTCTCGTAACTCATGAGGCCCTGGTACTTGCTCCTTGCTAAATTCAATTTTTAGACAGATATTTGTTTCGATTTTGGCCACCGTATTGCAAGTTTGAGAAATTTATCTATGAACGTAATTCTGATACATTTCATGATTTCACTTAAAAACTGCTCGGCTCCGTAGGCCGTGGTTCCTAAGAACAAGTTTCTTGTTTTCCCTCACTGTTCCTTTTGGATTTTACACCCTCTAAACGAATATACTTGGGGTACAGCAAAACTTACATGCCATCGACATACACACCAAAGACCACGCACCGGCCCGCATTGAAAAATCCCTTCGAAAACTCATTTCACTAACACTCATCTGAAATAACGTCGATTTTTTACGCACCTGCTAACAAAGGCGGCACCTTTCCGACGACCCATTACCAACTTAACGCGTCCCTGCGAAAATCTTCACTTGGACTTAGCATTAAAGCGCTAAGCGTCATTTTCGTTTAAAAAGGTTGGTTTAAAGGTGAATTAGATTTGGTTTCCCTTGATGTATTGACGATGGGGGCGACATCATCCGATCGATCGGAATTACGGAGCCTTTTAGCCCCTTCCGAAGGGTCCCCGTATCGGGGCAAACTTTTCTTTAATAAGATACTTAAAAGTTGCGATACTGAAGGATTGTTATAATCTCATTTCGGCGCAGGGTTCCGTTGTCTTGAAAACTGGTTTATCGGGATGATATGTACCTAACTTCATGTAGCAGTGGTGGCGCATACATAGAACTTGATTCCTACCGGTTTGCCTATTTTTAGACATTTAAGCACTTTTTATAGCTCATGAAGAAAAAGAAAGCTAAATCAGCTGCGTCTTTCTCACGAACATTTTTGACGTATCGGCACTGATATGTAGGTATATAGGTGGCACACTTGTAATCAAGGAAATAATCCAAACAAGCACAGCCTAGACTCGGCTGGAATGAGCATCGAATTGCTGCGCAGAATCGAGCCAAGTAGAAGTCCAATTGAGCTAAGGAAATTCCTTCGGCAAACGCTCCGACTGTGGAATAAACTCCCATGCCGAGGTTTTCTCAAGATAATACAAAATGGACATCTTCAAATTAGGAGTGTAGTTAAAGAGTATACCTATTTAACGCGCATGTGATACCACCGCGTTATAAAAAGTAATACAAAATAAGAGCCGATGTTCCTGATAAGTTTCGACAAGATGAAATTGTGTTTTATCAGTAAAAAAATCTTAATTAATTTGAATCCGTAAACTCATTTGGAACAATTTGATTCGGTAAAATTGTGTTTTTTGAAAAACAAATTATAGCCAGCATTCAATGAATGTAGCATTGATACCTTTGGGTATGGTGCTTTACCCACACTAGTGTCCCATCCCCTCCCCCTGACGCAACCCCCCCTTTTAGCATGAAATATGTCCCGGTTGACAGTTTTTTTTATTTTTTGGGGAAAGTATACAATATAGGAAAAAAGTGACAAAGAAAGAAATAATCCCTATTAAATTCTTAACAAAACAGGTTATATTAATTTTTTTGATATGACGCACCATATTCATGTTATGGCTAGATGAACTTCGACAAAATTTAACCGTTGAAAAGAAATCTTATACGGACAATAAGCTTGCAAGTAGGGATTGCAATCCGGTCTGGTTTTGAATCCGGCCGGATCCGGCCGGATTTTGGCCTCAATCCGGCGGATCCGGCCGGATCCGGCCGGATTGGTGTTGCAGATAAAAAAATTATCAAGTCACGTATTTTATTATGTTTTTTAGCGTTATATTATGCGATGTTAAGGATATTTTTTAATGTATTAATAAAACGGCTGTTTTAAGTTTCAAAAATCAACGATGTTATTACTTTACCACTAAGTCTTAACCATGACTCTCATCATGAGATCTCTCATGAGATCTCTCGCGCATGAGAGGAGGCCTGTGCCCAGCAGTGGGACGTATATAGGCTGAAATGATGATGATGATGATGAAGTCTTAACCACTATCAAAGACATATGTAACTTCGTATAAGACGAATAAAGTCTAAGCAAAGTCATATGTAACTTCGTACTATCTATTCTTTTTGGTCTAAGGAAAAAACGTGCCTCGGAATTCAAGTAAAAGTCATTCTCGAATAGATGCCGCACACACCTTTAGCCTATCCTCGGCTAGATGGCGTGACGACACCGTTTCATATTTAACAATTTTAACACATAGATATCAGTGAATGAACATGGATCAAAATGATATAAAAATAATAAAATCATTTATCCATATATATACATTTTTTGATAACTTTATACGTTTTCATTTTGAGTTTTAGTCGTGTGTCGATAGATGGCAGTAAATTTACAGTGACTACAAAATTTACAATGACAGGACCCCTCTATACTATCTATTCTTTTTGCCACTATTAATCACTTAGTTTTGACGAAGTCGGTGGTCCTGGGTTCGAATCCCAGTAAGGGCATTTATTTGTGTGATGACCTGATGACACAGATATTTGTTCCTGACTCTTGGTTGTTTTCTATGTATTTAAGTATTATATTATATATATCGTTGTCTGAGTAACCACAACACAAGCCTTCTTGAGCTTACTGTGGGACTTAGTCAATCTGTGTAAGAATGTCTTATAATATTTATTTATTTATTATTTATTTATTTAAGTCTTGTTACAATAATCAGTCTCACGAATGAAATCTTCTTTTTATCTTAAAATATCTATAGCCCAACCCACATTTCAGACAAAAAGGGGCTTTGAATTCAACCATTTTAGTTTGAGCAATTAAAATCAATGAACGTGCATACCTACACAAGTGTACATTAAAACATTTATTCACACGAAACATTTAACATTTTTAACGGGATAAGTTCGCCTTTGTACACATTTACTGTATTCTCTCTGTGTTATGTACTTACATTTTCCCGCTTTATTTAGTAGCATTTTAATAACAAAATAATATACAATAAATAATAATAATAAATTAATATTATAGGACATTTTTATACAAATTGACTAAGCCCCACGGTAAGCTCAATAAAGCTTGTGTTGTTGGTAGGTACTCAGACAACGATATATATTCATATTCAAATTCTTTATTTGTATTGATCATACATTGTCACAGATGCGTAATTTACATTATTATACAAATACTTAAATACATAGAAAACAACCATGACTCAGGGACAAATATCTGTGCTCATCACACATATAAATGTCCTAACCGGGATTCGAACCTAGGATCGCGGCTTCACAGGCAGGGTGACTACCCACTAGGTCAGACCGGTCATCAAAAGTCAACATATATTCCTCTAATTACTTTTAATTCGACAAAACATTTAACTTAACTGCTGAAGTGCTGAATGAAATTTTATAAATATTTATTCATTATATTTTAAATGCAGGTAACACTTATTATAACTGGGGTATAATGGTTTGTACACAATAAAACGAAAGAACATGTAGGTACATGCGAGAAATTTTAAATTTTAGCAGTGTTTTAAGCTGTTATTTTATATTTTAGCGCTTTGATTCACTTTACCGGATCCGAGACCGGATCCGGTGAATTTTGCCGGATCCGGTATGTTGAAAAATGTGCCGGATCCGGCCGGATTACCGGATCCGCCGGACCGGATTGCAATCCCTACTTGCAAGGTTATTCTCCGTGCAAGATTTCTTTCACTACTATCACGTACTATGTTATATTGATCTTCAACAAGTTAATACATGAATATGGTGAGTCTTATCAAAAAGTTGCATGTAACCTTTTTTGTTTAAAATTTATTAAGGATTATTTCTTACCTTGACACTTTATTCCTAACTCTAATACTTTTCTCAAAAATTAAAAAAAAACCGCCAACCGGGACGTATTTCAAGCTAAAAGGGTGAGTTGCGTCAGGGGGAGGGGATGGGACACTAGTGTGCGTAAAGCACCATACCCAAAGGTATCATACTACATTCATTGAATGCTGGCTATAATTTGTTTGTCTTCCCCATACATTAGAACACAACTTGACCGAATCAATTACTCGTAAGTACTTCTGGTAAAGCTGTAATTTGCGATAAATAATCAAATCATTGGGACCGTTATCATTATGATTTAAATTTATAATGTTTTCCTTTTTTGTCTTGAAATGATACCAGAAACATGTTTAGTCATTAGACTACAACTATCCTCAAAGATAAGTGCAAGGACACCCTTTGAATATTCAGGTCGTTACCTCATCTAGGCTTGGAAAGGGAGCCTAGGGCGGCAAGTGGGGGTCAATGGGTTCAAGTTTTTACTTCGCGTGTGCATACGTTAATAACCTGTTGAGGCTGTGGTTGCTGTCATGTAACTATAGTTTTTTTCATGTGATACTTTTAAAAAAAGCAAACATAAAACAACGCGACTCTGCATTCAGCCAATGAGAAATATTTTGTATCTATGGAATTATGTTTTCGGCTGAACGACGGGGTCGCGTGATTTTTGCTTGTATTGATAGGAACGTTCTTTTAAGATCCATGGCATATGGTTTGGATATCGGATGACTAGTTTTTAAGGTAGGTCTGATCTCGATGATCTTCGGCGAAAAGAGTAAATCTTTCGTACTTTAATTGATAATTAGAAATTCATATTTTATGTTCAGAAAACCTAACAGTCTTTAGTAAATGTTGTCTTTGCAAGGTTTACCCTCGTTAGAACCAGGCTAATTTTGCGCTTTTAGATGGGCATTTTCACTTAACTGTGCACTTTTAACGGCCGGTTAGCAATCGTTACAAAACTGACGGTCAAGGTCAAATCGCATACATTTTGTCAGGAATGTCACGGTTAGACGTTACTGAAACACGACTTAAGTCGCGCTTTAAAGTACAAGTTAAATGAAAATGACCAGATTTGTAACTTTTTTTTATAACTTTATAATATGTAGTTCAAAACTGAAATTGAATTTGTACTACTTTGTACAAGTACGCCCAACTTACGGCCTGATTCGAACTTAACGATACGTACGTACACTTTTGACACTGACATATCCGATCCATGTCGTATCTTTAGAAAATTTTTGACGTATCTCAAAGTTTGAATCAGGCCGGTAAAACGTTATTAAATCTCAGTTAACTGTATGGATGATGTTACGACTAAAATGTGATAAACTGTAACCAGTCGTAAAAGCAACTGAAGTTTAAACCCGAAGGTATCAAATAGGTCTTGACAAAGGAAGGTACATTTGGGGCTTTTAAAATTTTACCTTCTGCGGATTTGGCTTGAGAAAGAAAGGCATTCTCAACTCTCGAACCGTGCAAATTACGATCATTGGTCTTGATCGCCTTGTCTAAGGAAAGTAAAGGGAAGGGAAATGTACCACTTTTATGTTTGTATGTGGTACATTTTGGTAAAAAACGGTGGTGCAAGTGGTGAGCCACCCACTCCTTCACTTTCAAAAACTGTCAAATATAAGAATATAATATGTTTGAAGACACAAGTGCTCGATTCGGGATCTTATTTAATGTATTCGGGGGTTTTTAGTTCATACAGCTACACTTATTCAACCCATTGAAATTTTTTGGAAAATTGTCACCTTAACCACATGTAACAAAACAAATGATGGAGCTCGGAACTCGTAGGTACTCGCTCTAGGGTACCTACTCTTGCTTGTTTTTTTTTTTTGTATGATTTCCCCGATTTGATCAAAAGGAGTTCGTAGAGGTCCTTCCCTTCCAATTTCCACTTACAATTACAATTTAGTTTTTCTGTATCCACTTTTCCCTTATATATCTTTGTTAATTGCTTCGGCGGTTCGCAGTCGGACTATTGAGGGCCCTTTCACGAGGGGCCCTAAATACCACCACAGTAAACTTCACTAGGCATTTCTTCATACATCCTCTGATAACACGTAAAAAAATCATCTGTGGTATCCTTACGTACCAAAAATACTTCTAATGTACCACTTTAAAAACCGGTACAACAACGTTGATTGGTCAACGAACGTCCCTAAGCCTGGTTTCTTTTACACCTTTTTAAATCGCCGATAAGGGGTAATGAGGGTGAAAATAATCTGAAATTTATACTCAGAATGGGACCAAAGAAATTGTGGTCCTTTTGTTTTAGAGACAGAGATAAGCTTAGCGGGGATTGAAAAAAACGGACAAGTGCGTATCGGACCACGCATAATGATATGAAAAAGCTATCATACAAGGAAAAAGGCATAGGTAAGGTACCATCGCCCACACTGTTAATTGACTGCTCGTAAACCTTATTTCAAAAGGCATAAGGTCCAAAGATGGACAGTTAAGAGTGTTGCTGGTTGTACCTTTGCAGCACTAACGTTCTTTTAATAAATAGAGAAGTTTTTTTAGAAAAAACGTATTAATGAATAACCGATCATGTTCAAAACAATTTTCGTGGAAAGAGTGTTTATTAAGCTATATCTACTTATTAATTTTAAAAAATGTACGCCCGGTTAAAAAGTTAAATAGAAGGTAGGACATTTTTTTTTTTTAATTTTGAAGCGATTAATTTCTAAAGTTTTAACTTTCAGGCCTATTCGGATTTCGAGATAATCACAAGATCTTGAGACGATATAGAGATCAACTAGATATCGACTAGATGTGACTTGGATATCTAAGTCATAACTTGTCGAAATCGTTCAAGAGGACCTCCAGAATCGCGGAAACGTCAAATTTGACATATCTATCTTACAAATATCTTTAAATTATCCGTATCGTAACTTGTTGAAGTCTAGTAGAAATCTAATTCATTTTCCGAATCGAGCCGTTTATGAAAAAAGTTTTTTTTTTAACTTCCAAGTTGCTTTTAAAGAGACCTATCGAATGAATTTTGCAAAAAAAAAATACTTTTAGTTACATGCAAGGATGGAAACACCATGCGTTGAAATTCGTCCGAAAAGGTTTCAGGACATGTCAAAAATGATTTAGAGATTTTGATGATATCATAAGCGATGGCTTCAGGGTATGTATCTGTCCAGATCTTGACTTGTAGCCATACACAGACTTTATTAAGACATCAAATGACAGAGTAATATAATCACGCTAGCTGTTATCATTACATTAAAATATCAAATAACAGAATAATATAATCGAGAGTCTAAATCAACATGCCACGATGCTGAATAGGGCCTATTAAATATAAATCTAATTTAACTTCTCGAACTCCCTACGAATTGAGTAACGAAAGGCAATCCTTGCTATCCTTATGCCTAACTTCGCCATTAAAATCTTACACGAATCTTTAATTTGGCAAAATTGTATCTTAACTAACGGCGTATTGAAAATGTTATCGTATTTAAATAAAAATAAGGTTCAAAGTTTAATGCAGCATGATTGCGGTAATAAGTTATAGAAGCAGATAGGCGAGCAGGCTGTACGTAATGAAATTACGATGAAAGAAGACAGTATCGGGACATCCATATTTCTACAGCCCAACTACGTTCGACGTGTTGCCTCTCTGTCGCTCGTGTAAATTTGTACGTGTAAAGTGTGACAGGGAGGCAATACGTCGGACGTGGTTCGCGGTAGGCCCTCTGATCCTATAAAAAACTGTTATGGGAGCATTTAAGAAGCTTTTAATTGAAAAACGATCAAGCTTTTAATGATCAATAACTATTACAGTATGAAAGCAGAAGAAAATAAATGATCGTATTAGATTCATAATTGTTACATATTTGCCGTAACTTATTTTTAAAATGTGTTTCACAATTAAAAGACACATCAAGATTGTTTACCTTATTTCTAATGCTAATAAAAAAACGAACTATAGTATATGGACTGAAACGGTCGAATAGTGGACATTGGAAGTATTTACACGAGGAATTCACTTCCCAATATGAAGCCGTCAGTACTTACATCATCGGAGTCATTTCGGTAAATTCTGGAACACAGAACAAATAATTGGTAACAACCCGTATTTTTTTGTTTTTATTTTTTTAATTATTGTTGAGACTATGCCAAGTCAATGTACTGCCAAGTCGTACCGCGTTAAGGTAAAAGAGGGCAGCCACCTGCATTTAATTGATTGATGTCGTGGGGGGGGGGGGGGGGGGTACTCTGTTTCACTTTTATTCGCTTCACCTACGAAATTCCAGCTTATTTGCCATGAAAATTCCAGCTTATGTGGAAAACGCGGTTTAGCGTTTAATGGAATTGGTTTTCGAATTTGCATGGCGATAGACAAGTCCATTAAGAATTTCGCAGTTTTTTTTAACAGTTGCACCATTCCACTAACCTGGGGTTAACTGGTTAAACCTGGAGTTACCATGGTTACGAGTACAATTTGACACTGGGTTAACGGTTTAACCGCTTAACCCCGGGTTAGTGGGATGGTGCAAGTTGGCTTAAAGAATTAAAAATGATTTGTCAAAATGACAAATTGTTGTCTGACGTAGTAACTAAAAACTTGAAAATAAAATTGCAAGATCGTCTTAAGTGTATGATTTCTATCTAGATTCAAAGGATCTAGAATATCTTAATTTTGGTGAGTCATACTATTATTTGAATGAACCAATTATAAGACAAAATATTTTCATACATGAGAAAACAAACTTGGAAAAATCCGAATAAAACATTGGTATGGATACTTCATTACGTATAATATTGCTCTGTATACCATACTTGTACTATTGGTCTATAGTCGTGTGTTTACCCTTTCGCACTACCTAGTGGAATAATATCAAAAAAATCGAACGATTCTAGAATAACCCCTGACTGATTTGAATGAAAGTCTCCCGCAGTCTAGATATTCCCTGAGAACATATCGATCGCAGCCCTGGACGGCAAACATTCAAGCCATTTTCACAGATTGATTGAGTAGCCTCGGGGTCTAGGGTTGGCACAAACTAAAATACAGAGTGGGTTTTTTATACAGGTCAGGACCGGTATTCAGATTTTTAAATCGGTACCAAATATTTTTGATATTGGTATGATATATATACGATCATGCGAGATGAAATACGAGTCGTGTCAAAGTCGTATACAAATCAACATGTTCAAAAACTAGTGCGACATATTAGGTCATTACCTATGAAATTGGCGTTTTGTTCGGAGAATTTCAACGAAACACGAATTTCCATACAATTAATTTTGCGGATATTTTTTTGATGGCTAATTCAAACCAAACAAAATTTTTCCAGTAATTTTTGACACCTTTAAGGTATGTTTTCAATATCTCCATTTCTTGAAAATTGGTACCATTAGAAAAATATAAGTAATTTTAATACTCGAACCGACAGCACATGAAAAGACCTATTTTCAAGGCTTAATTCTGAACACTTAACAATAAAAAATAACAATTAATTGTATGTAAAATCGTTGTTTATTGAGTGCACTGTAGTTTTATTGTAATTGTGTATGTACTTTTGTAAAAAAAAAAAAAACTAGGATCAGACTTATATCTATGAACAAAAACGCCAATTTCATAGGTAAGGACCTAATAGTTACGTAATGTGCTGATACGTAACTATGTCGAAAATTTAAAGGGCCATATGTACAGTAAAACGTTGTACGATACATGTGCGAATAGGTAATTCCTTAATACCTATTCGTACATGTATCATAATGTACTATTAAGCATGTCAATAAATTCATACTTTAAGTTGGAATCTCAAATTTTAAAATCGGCGTTCTAAAAAGGTAACTAAATACCCTTGGTGCCCATTTCATGTAAATATCCTACAATCTATTATATGTAGTTTCCAGCAGGTACCCGTACAAAAGTATTGCATGACAAACTCAGAAAAAACCCAATAGGATCGAACGTACCTCATTCCTTGGCTAATCCCCTAACCAACCTCGCATACCAAATACCCTATTAAAAACGTTGGCACCCGTTTTTGCAAATCAGTATACCCCACTATAAAGGGGGGACCTTGGGTTGGTCACAGTAAATCTGTCGGGTACAGAATGAAATACTTCTTTGTAAGAACTTATAGTGTAGTAAATAAAGGTAGTGGACCCCGCAGTAATTCATCAGCCAGTAAAAACTTTACAGTATGATAAAGTATCAATAAATAAAAAGTATTGTATAAATTTACAAAGAATAATAATAATAGAATTAAAGTAAATACCTAAAGTCTTAAATCGTTAATATCTTTTTACGGAAAAATGCTCCGTTCAAACTTTCTTCACCAGACATATTCATGTAACGTATTGCAACAATATATGAAATATCAAAAAAATATCCCAGCAGAAATACCAGTATTAATAAAATAAAATTTTTTGGCGTGTCTTGGACCGGAAAATTGCTCAGTCTAATTTTTTCACTGGAATGCCATTTTATTGCCGTTTTATACCTACAAAACTAAATCTAAAAATTTTCCACTCTCAGTTTTTAATAGTTCTATAATACATACATTTCGATACGCATTTTTTTTTGGATTTTTTTACCCACTGCGCCAAATTATATTCTAAGATCATATAAGAAGAAAAAAATGACAGAGCAATTTTCCGATGAAAATGAGCGTCAAAAAAAGGAAGTATCATAAAAATATATTCTCATGTTTGACAAAACTTTTAGATTTTTTTCTAGTATCACATACTGATACAAATAACTTATTTTGTAAAATAATTTTGGACTGAGGAATTACTCGGTTCAATATATAATCAGATTTGTGTTTTTACCTAACTTAGGAGTATTTTTTTTTGGATATTTATAATGTTAGTCTCGGCTCATACTATACAATAACCAAGCTAAATTTCATCGACTGAGAAATTAATGCATGGGTCTCCATACAACAACTTGCTTCATTTACTACATTATTAAGAAGGCATAGAAGATGTTATTACAACCTTTAGCCCTTTTCCAGGCCGCACCAATCTACAAGGTTTTCCCAAATACTTCAAATATCTATTCCAATTAGGTAATCCAGCTTTGATGATTCATTTGAAGACAAGTCACCAATTAAACCTCAAATTGCTCGCAAATTAAACCCTTAGTTGAAAAAAAAACAACGGGTTGCACTCCGGGAGTGCCGGCAGAAGTGAAAACTCAATGACATTGTAACTCAATATATTAATAACAGCGCCATCTAGTGCAAAATCTCTGCAGCACTATGTATAATTGAGGTTAACGCCATCTAGTGTTATTTCGTCGCATTACTTGAAACCTCTAAGCACATCACTGTGAGTACTAGAGTTATATTAGTACCAGTTTGAGGGAAACTCACTAGATGGCATTTAAATCATAAAAGAAAAACTCAATGACATTGTAACAGTGTCCGTCACACGTGACGTCACGTCTTAAGCCGCGTATCCATTAGAGGCAGCCTCGGGTCGAGCGGCTGCCTCGCCCCGAGGCCGCGCAAGTGGAGACGCTTGCTCAACCTGAGGCTCGCCGCGACACGAAGCAAATTCGTGGCCGCGAGCCGAGCCATATTTTATCGGTTTTTTTACCGTGCTCAAAGGAGCCTCAGTCCGAGCCGTGCATTTGATGGAGACGATCGACGCGTTTTGGCTTTAAACTGCACACGTTGCGGATCAAGCTGAGGCGATTCGCCTCGAGCTGAACACAACGTGCCTCGAGCCTTTGCCTCAGAGCGAGCAGCCTCAAACTGAGGCTGTTTGCTTCAAGTTGAGGCTGCTCGACCTGAGTTTGCCTCAAGTGGATACGCAGCTTTACGCTCTCGCGAGTTTAACATTTTTCTCCATCACAAAAAGTGCTCAGCGCCGCTAACGAAGTTTTCACTTCAAAAACTTATACAGTTACGAAAAACAGATTAAAAACCTAAGAGAGAAGACAAAAATAAGATTGCGCTTGCTGTCGCGCAGCTGAGTGGGTAAGTAATTTAATTTTATGTAGTTTTCCTTATTTTTACGACCCATTTTACCTTTCAGAGTGATATTGAGTGATGCAGATGTTCCGAGTTTGTTCTTAACCTTTTTCACCTGCAAATCTCCTGATTCTATCTCGCCGAGACCGAATATTGCCTCGAGAGACTTGCCTTCTCCGATTATAATCTCCCTACTGTGCCCGTTGAGGAGGAAAAACCTCGCTTATAAAGGTTTACTATTACAGTGGGGGCCGATAATAATGGAATTTCAATCAGTTAGGTTCGAGTGAGGCCGGGGGCCGCTAAAATGACGCGACACTCTAATTGAATAAATTGCCTTTGTTACGGGTGGCAACTACTTTGGATATTTTAGACGAAGTTAGGGTAGATAAAAGGTGAGCTGTGGAAGTGGTTTAATGATAGGGCCTAGTATAAGTTGTATAGTCAGGAGTAATAAGTTGCTAAGCGGGCGAGGTGTTCAAAATTATCATGACGCGGCTTTATTGTTAAGAGAATAAGAGCGCGTCAAGGTACCTAATTTTGAACACCTCACCAATAACTTCTGCTGCTGACTGTACCTGTGTAAATAGAGGTTTTGAGGCATCTCAATTGAGGTCGATATGGTTGCAGAAAAAATCGTTGCAGGAAAATTTGTTTTGGTGTAACAATTTATAATACAAAACTCCCGGAACCTGAGTTCAGGTGTTATTAAGCAAACAGCATATTAAGTATGAGTAGTACTTACCAACCAACTGGTCATTCATGTTTTTAAGTTTGAAATTGCTTGGAGTATCTCAGACTGTGTCTGTGTTGTTTCACTACTGCGCTATATGCAATTTGTTACTTATAAAGAAAGCGATTAAATGAATATATTTGGTGCAACAATATCAAATGATAACGAAATTAAGAATTTCACGGTTAACATTTACTTACACAATTTCTGAAAGTGACCAATGTTATTCACCAATTGACAATAAAACAGTTAACCTTATAATTTATTTCCGTAGTAGATCCAGTAGAAAAATACCTCACTTTTTGCATTAACCTAAGTTACCTTTAACTCAAGAACGTTGTAAAAAACTTACCTGAAACAAAAAACAAAAATGTTAGAGATAAAAAAAAATATTACAATACTTACAATGACAAATTATCAATCTATAAAAACAAACTCCAATTTAAATTAGGAAAAATTCCATAAGGGATTCTACCATTTTCGCGCGGGGGATAATTTAGGCGCCAAAAGTTTAGCATCCAGCGTTACGGGGAGTCGGCCGAATATTCCATTAAGAATTGCGATAAGATGGCCGACGCGTATCCACTTTCCACTGTCTTCCGAGAATTATGGAAGGAAGACGAAGTTATATCCTAATAATATATTATTAATAAAGTGTTATTCTATAGAACTTGCTAACTACCTATATAAAGAAAAGTCACCAGTAAATTCATCATTCAGAGACAATTTCAATATGGCGGTTTGTTTACATAGTTAGCAAGTTCCGTAGAATGACGGCTCAATTCGGAAAATGAATTAGATTTCTACTAGACTTCAACAAGTTACGATACGGATAATTTAAAGATATTTGTAAGATAGATATGTCAAATTTGACGTTTCCGCGATTCTGGAGGTCCTCTTGAACGATTTCGACAAGTTATGACTTAGATATCCAAGTCACATCTAGTCGATATCTAATGTAGATCTAGTTGATCTCTAAATCGTCTCAAGATCTTGTGATTATCTCGAAATCCGAATAGGCCTGTGACACTTTTAATATTTATGTTTGTTCGTCAATCACCCCCATCACGCTAAACCGACTGTATAAGGTTTTCAATGAAATTCGACACACAGATAGTGGAAGAGGTCATAAGATAAATTTTCTCTTCAAAGAATTTCAAACAAGCTTTTTCAACAAAAAAAAAAACATTTTTACCGACGGTCTTGTAAAATTATGCTTAATCAAAAACACTAAGCGCCAGTTGCACCATCCCACCAACCCGGGGTTAACCGGTTAAACCCAGAGTTATATACCATGGTTACCGCCAGTACAATTTGACACTGAATTAACGATTGAACCTGTTAACCTCTGGCGCTAAGGGCCACTTGCACCATTCACTAACCCGGGGCTTACCGGTTAAACCTGGAGTTACCATGGTTACCAGAACAATTTGACACTGGTTTAACGGTTGGGATGGTGCAAGTAAGCAAAAGAGTAAAGTAAACAAAAGCTTATATTTAATAGAAAAATGCCAGCATTTCGGTGAAAGAAACCGTCAATTCAACATATAACAATGACAATGAGAAACACAATGTGCACACGCCCTGAATTATTCAGAACGTTGGAAATTAGGTGAATTCGCTAAGGTGATTAATGCGACCCGATCGCGGCGCGAAGTTATTGGAATTCGTTTGAGAACGTTCCGTTTTGCGAACGCTTCGTTTTAACTTGCTGGGCCCTGGGAAATTCAATGAGGTCTTATAAGCCAGCGAAGTGATAATAATCGCAAATGGGAATGAGGTTTGGGGAAAATTCTGTTACATTACCACCAGTGATCATTAATTTTCCAGCAATTTTGGTGCAGCATTGTTGGTTAAAAGCATCTGTATGCCCTACTCTAGGTGGAATAGACAATTAGGGTTAATGACAGTAATATTAACCTTCAACCAATCCTCTCCCTAGAAAAAAATTGAACAAAATCCTTTATTTTTACTATGCTGCACCTAAATTGCTAGAAAATTAACGATCACTGATTATCACCATGTGAGAACAGAGGAGTTTACTGTTGTTTGTGTAAGTACCAAAATTATAAAATGTGTATAGTCATCATCATCATCATCATCATCTCAGCCATAAGACGTCCACTGCTGAACATAGGCCTCCCCCTTTGGGGGGTGTATGCCATAATCGCCACGCTTGGCAGGCGGGTTGGCGATCGCAGTCGAGTACACCGAATTTGAGGGACGCTGCTGCCCGTCCACCGGTGGTCTTGGACGTAGTTTAACCCAAGTAACAATTTGTGGTTCTATAGTAGTCGATAGAACGTTTCCCAAATACCACCTAAGGTCCTATAAAAGACCTAAGAAGATTGTATAAAGCCGAAATGGCGCATCTTATGTGCCATTCAGTGATATAGTAGACCTGTAGCAGTGTCAGTCGTGACGTTTTAGGTCTATAAAAGTGATGTCATGATCACTTTTGTGCTAATTTGTTGTCAGTAACGCCATTATAGTGTTAATTTATACTATAGTAGCATTTGAGATTCCATTATAGTGCTTGTTTTATACTATAGTAGTATTTGAAATTCTATTATAGTGCTTTTTTATACTATTGTAGAATTCATAGTTCCTTTACTACGAAATTTGCTATCAAGTTTTCCATCAAATGTTGTCAGTGGTTTTGTTGTGTGTTTACTTCACATAAACGGTACTAAGTAAAATGGTGATAAATAAAGACGTTATATTAATATGCGCCATTTAGATGTCGAATAATTCGGTCCTTAGTGCAAAAAGTATATGGGACGGAAGTTTTACCGTTAGAATAGTATTAGGTTAATGAGGAATTTTAAATGCCCCCTCGATTTATTTATGTTTTTAATAAAATAATTTAATAAAATATTATGATATTCATCATAGTTACAACTATACAGCCAAGAAGTAAATCCGACGCTTTTATAGGCTAACTATAGAACTTACGACGAAATATTCACCGCCATCATGATTAAAATTAGGGTTCCAAAAGAATTTTGCTGTGACCCAGTTGCACGTACAAACTCTTTAGAAAGATATAGGATTTTTTTTTAATTTAGATGTATAGATAGTCATTACTGTTGTTTCCTTTTTCAATGTGATTGGTAAAAAAAATGTGCTAATAATGGATTTCGATAAATATCTAAACCGTCACGATTTTATGCTTGTATTAAATCATTGACGATAAATCTCACCTGCAATCACTAATATCACTGGGGTCTTTTTTATCAATTCATTAAAATATAAAAATATTTTGTACGGAACCACATTATGTGGCTTAGGCCTGAACTTATATAAGCAAGATATAAGTAGCCATTACAGATCATATTGATCATTTACAAGTAGTCGTTTTCTACCTTTATGTATCTAACTCGGTTTATAAAAGACATAAAAACTCAGCTATAACGCTGTTGTCTTTTAAAAGAAAAAACAAAACCACTATACAACAGTTTTGTGATATAAAAGAGTCATTGTGACGTTTACAGCGATGATATATAATAGGGATTTAAAAACTACTAAAACGCTTTTTAACGCTATAAATATGTCCCAAAAACGCTACTATAGAGCAAAACAGTTCTATAATAGTGTTCATATGACTACTAAAGTATTATGTACTATAGCAGTGATCTCTAAAGCCACTATATCCTATAATCGTTGTATAGTTGGGTTTTTGTCACTGTTTAAACACAAAACTATAGCGGCTTGCAGGGAACCTTAATAGCGCAAACTACTAAAGTATTATTATGTACTATAGCAGTCATCTCTAAAGCCAGTATATCTATACATATAATAAAGCTGAAGAGGGTCGAAAGTCTGTACATGGAAGATATTTGAAAAAAAGTTGGCTGGGGATACTTAGAATCGATAACAGAACACGTTCCAAAAGTTTTTAGAATTTTTGTCTGTTTGTCTGTTTATCTGTTTATCTGTTTGTCTGTTTATTTGAACGCGCATCACGTGAAAACGGCTGAACGGATTTTGATGAAAACTTTACTAATCTGTCGAGAAAATCCCCGGCCAGGTTATAGGCTATAAAAATTTAACCCCTAAAAGGGGGGGTAGCCACAACAAACGTTTGACTTAAGTTTGCCCCTGAATCTTATGGCGCTACTTAGGAAGGAGGGGCAAACTTTTTTCAAATATGTGCTACCACTATTGAGTACCCTGGTAAACTAACAGATGGCGCTGAATTTAATACGTTGTGATATGAATAAGCTACCGAGGAAAGATTTTGCCAAATTAACTCTAAGTTTAGAACAGGGGGGACGGATATCAACAAAAATAATAAAATAATTATGTTGATTTAATAAATTAATAATACAACAAAATTAAACGACAGTAAATTAATTGTCCCTCATTGCACAGTCTTTTGGGGAACTGAGTAAACATTAATTAATAAAGAAAACTAAAAATGAGTTTACATAGTTACATAGTGGTAAAATAAACACACATAATTATCAACATGCGTATAATTGCATAATTATTTAAAATTATTAATTTTCTGCATCATGAATTATACCTAATCGTAATTATATCGCACCCATATCAAATCCAATTTTCATACAAGGTGGGTACTTTGAAAAAAAAAAACATTGACCTCTGTCATTTGCTGTGCCGGATTAAGCCTTTTAGGCAAAATAAGCAGTTGCTTAGGGCACCCGTCTAGGGGGCACCAAAACCGTAGGCAAAAAAAAGCGCAGGCTGCATCAGCATTGCAGTCGTGGAGTAGGTACCTACATGAAACTTTTATACGTGTACAAGTACCCATCTAATAACGTCCCATCCCTTCTGGGACTAAAAGTAAAAATGTACAACTGTCTATCAAAGTGCGTTTTTTATATCGAAAAATTTTCGCGCTCGCTTCGCTCGCGTTTACAATAACATTGTAGGATATGATAAAAGTCACATTCGGGTGGCGACTGCAGCAGAATTACTCTGTTGTAACGTTACTGCTGCAGCACTGTTAATTTTCGTGATAAAATGATGTGACTGATTTCCATACTAAAAATAAAAATGTACAACCGTCTATCAAATTGCGTTTATATATCGAAAAATTTTCGCGCTCGCTTTGCTCGCGTTTTCAATAACTTTCAAGGTCAAATTGCGTTTTTTATATCGAAATATTTTCGCTATTGCTTCGCTCGCGTTTTCAGTAACATTCTAAGATATGATAAAGGTGACATTCGGGTGGCGACTGCAGTAGCATTACTCTGTTGCAACGTTACTGCTGCAGTACTGTCAATTTTCGTGATAAAATGATGTGACTGATTTCCATACTAAAAGTAGAAATGTACAACTGTCTATCAAACTGCGTTTTTATATCCAAAATTTTTCGCGCTCGCTTCGCTCGCGTTTTCAATAACTTTCTAAGGTATGGCGACTGCAGCACCATTACTCTGTTGCAACGTTACTGCTGCAACACTGTCAATTTTCGTGATAAAATGATGTGACTGATTTCCATACTAAAAGTAAAAATGTACAACTGTCTATCAAAATGCGTTTTTATATCGAAAAATTTTCGCGCTCGCTTCGCTCGCGTTTTCAATAACTTTCTAAGATATGGCGACTGTAGCAGCATTAATCTGTTGCAACGTTACTGCTGCAGCACTGTCAATTTTCGTGATAAAATGATGTGACTGATTTCCATACTAAAAGTAAAAATGTACAACTGTCTATCAAATTGCGTTTTTATATCGAAAAATTTTCGCGCTCGCTTCGCTCGCGTTTTCAATAACTTTCTAAGATATGGCGACTGTAGCAGCATTAATCTGTTGCAACGTTACTGCTGCAGCACTGTCAATTTTCGTGATAAAATGATGTGACTGATTTCCATACTAAAAGTAAAAATGTACAACTGTCTACCAAATTGCGTTTTTATATCGAAAAATTTTCGCGCTCGCTTCGCTCGCGTTTTCAATAACTTTCTAAGATATGGCGACTGCAGCAGCATTACTCTGTTGCAACGCTACTACTGCAGTACTGTCAATTTTCGTGATAAAATGATGTGACTGATTTCCATACTAAAAGTAGAAATGTACAACTGTCTATCAAATTGCGTTTTTATATCGAAAAATGTGCACGCTCGCTTCGCTCGCGTCTTCAATAACTTTCTAAGGTATGGCGACTGCAGCAGCATTACTCTGTTGCAACGTTACTGCTGCAACACTGTCAATTTTCGTGATAAAATGATGTGACTGATTTCCATACTAAAAGTAAAAATGTACAACTGTCTATCAAATTGCGTTTTTATATCGAAAAATTTTCGCGCTCGCTTCGCTCGCGTTTTCAATAACTTTCTAAGGTATGGCTACTGTAGCAGCATTTATCTGTTGCAATGTTACTGCTGCAGCACTGTCAATTTTCGTGATAAAATGATGTGACTGATTGCCATACTAAAAGTAAAAATGTACAACTGTCTATCAAATTGCGTTTATATATCGAAAAATTTGCGCGCTCGCTTCGCTCGCGTTTTCAATTAATT